>NW_027476181.1:0-300000 GCF_051020955.1 Megalopta genalis | reverse complement strand
TTGTTTCGCATGGAATTGAAGCCAAACATTCTACATGGCATTGACTTGAAGCTAAATAATGTTTTTCGTTTGAATTTGAAACTAACTCGTTTGTTACACATGCAGTTGAAACTGATTCATGTATATCACAAGTATTTGATGTTAAACCCTTTGCTCCGCATGGATTTGAAGCTAACTCGTTTGTTTCGTCTGCATTTGAAGCTATATCACTTATATCGCATGTATCTAAAGCAAAATCATTGGTTTTTCATGGATTTGAAACTAAACCTTCTACATCGCATTGATTTGCTGCTAAATCATGTGTTTCGCTTGGATTTGAAGCTATCTCGTTTGTTTTGCATGCAGTTGTATCTGAATCATGTATATCACAAGTAGTTGAATCTAAACTATTCGTTTCGCAAATATACGAATCTAAACCATGTGCTTCTCATAAATTTGAAGCTAAATCATGTGTTTCGCATGGATTTGAATCTAATCCTTGTACTTCGAGTTGATTTGAAACTAAATCATTTGTTTCGCATGGAATTGAAGCTGAATCTGCATCGCATTGATTTGAAGCTAAATTATGTATTTCGCTTGTATTTGAAGCTAACTCGTTTGTTTCGTCTGCATTTGAAGCTGTATCACTTATATCGCAATATCTGAAGCTAAATCATTTGGTCCGCATGGATTTGATGCTAAGACTACTACTTCCCATTTATTTGAAGCTAAGTCAACTGTATAGCATGGATTTTGAAGCTAACTCGTTTGATTCGTCTGCATTTGAAGCTATATCACTTATATCGCAAGTATCTGAAGCTAAATCATTTTTTTCGCTTGGATTTGATGCTGAACCTTCTACATAGCATTGATTTGAAGCTGTATCATGTGTTTAGCATCGATTTGAAGCTAACTCGTTTGTTTCCCCTGCAGTTGAATCTATATCACTTATATTCTCAAGTATTTCAAGCCAAATCATTCGTTTCGCATGGATTTGAAGCTAAGCCTTCTACTTCGCCTTGACTTGAAGTTAAATCATGTGTTTCTCTTGGATTTGAAGATAACTCTTTTGTTTCGCATGCAGTTGAATCTATATCACTTATATACTCAAGTATTTCAATCCAAATCATTCGTTTCGCATGGATTTGAAGCTAAGCCTTCTACTTCGCATTGATTTGAAGCTGAATCATTTGTTCGGCATGGAATTGAAGCTACCTCGGTTGTTCCTCCTGCTTTTGAAGCTACATCACTTATATCGCAAGTATTTAAAGCTAAATCATGTCTTTCGCTTGGATTTGAAGCTAAACCTTATACATCGCATTGATTTGAAGCTAAATCTTGTGTATCGCATAGATTTGAAGCTAAACCTTCTACATCGCATTGATTTGTAGCTAAATCTTGTGTATCGTATGGATTTGAAGCTAACTCGTTCGTTGCGCATGCAGTTAAATCTAAATAACGTATATCACAACGATTTGAAGCTAAACCATATGTTTCGCATGGATTTGAAGCTAAGCCTTCTACTTCCCATTAGTTGGAAGCAAAATCACGTGTTTCGCATGGATTTGAAGCTAAGCCTTCTACATCGCATTGATTTGAAGCTAAATCACTTGTTTCGCATGGATTTGAATCTAAGCCAAGTCCTTCGAAATGATTTAAAGTTAAATCATGTGTTTCGCTTGGATTTGAAGCTTATCCTTCTACTTCGCATTGATTTGGAGCTAAGTCATATGTTTCACTTGGATTTGAAGCTAACTCGTTTGTTTCGCATGCAGTTGAAACTAAATCATGTATATCACAAGTATTTGAATCTAAACTATTCGTTTCGCAAGTATACGAATCTAAACCATGTGCTTCTCATGAATTTGAAGCTAAATCATGTGTTTCGCATGGATTTGAATCTAAGCCTTGTACTTCGAGTTGATTTGGTTCTAAACCATTTGTTTCGCATGGATTTGAATCTAAACCCTGTACTTCGATTTGATTTGAAGCTAAATCATTTGTAGCGCACAGATTTGAAGCTAAACAATTCTACATCGCATTGATTTGAAGCTAAATTATGTATTTCGCTTGGATTTGATGCTAACTCGTTTGTTTAGTCTGCATTTGAAGCTATATCACTTATATCGCAAGTATCTAAAGCAAAATCGTTTGTTTTTCATGGATTTGAAGCTAAACCTTCTACATCGCATTGATTTGCAGCTAAATCATTTGTTTCGCGTTGATTTGAAGCTATCTCGTTTGTTTCGCCTGCATTTGAAACTATATCACTTACATCGCAAGTATCTGAAGGTAAAGCATTTATTCCGCATGGAACTGATGCTAAGACTTCTACTTCCCATTTATTTGAAGCTAAATCTAGTGTATCGCATGGATTTGAAGCTAGCTCGTTTGTTTCGTCTGCATTTGAAGCTATATCACTTTTATCGCAAGTATCTGAAGCTAAATCATTTGTTTCGCTTGGATTTGAAGCTAAGCCTTCTACTTCGCATTCATTTGAAGCTAAATCATTTGTTTCGCATGGATTTGAATCTAAGCCTTCTCCTTCGCATTGATTTGCTGCTAAATCATGTGTTTCGTATGGATTTGAAGCTAAACCTTCTACATCGCATTGATTTGAAGCTAAACCTACTATATTCTATTGATTTGAAGCTAAACCTTCTACCTCTTATTGTTTTGAAGCTAAACCTTCTTCATCGCATTGATTTGCAGCTAAATCATGTATTTCGCATGGATTTGAAGCTAACTCGTTTGTTTCGCATGCAGTTGTAGCTAAATAATGTATCTCACAAGTATTTGTAGCTAAACCATTTGTTTTGCATGGATTTGAAGCTAAGCCTTCTACTTCGCATTCATTTGAAGCTAAATCATTTGTTTCGCATGGATTTGAATCTAAGCCTTCTCCTTCGCATTGATTTGATGCTAAATCATGTGTTTCGTATGGATTTGAAGCTAAACCTTCCACATCGCATTGATTTGAAGCTAAACCTACTATATTCTATTGATTTGAAGCTAAACCTTCTACCTCTTATTGATTTGAAGCTAAACCTTCTACATCGCATTGATTTGAAGATAAATCGTGTGTTTCGCATGGATTTGTAGGTAACTCGTTAGTTTCGCATGCAGTTGTAGCTAAATAATGTATATCACTAGTATTTGTAGCTAAACCATTTGTTTCGCATGGAATTGAAGGTACCTCGTTTGTTCCTCCTGCTTTTGAAGCTATATCACTTATATCGCATGGATTTGAAGCTGAACCTACTACATCGCATTGATTTGAAGCTAAATCTTGTGTATCGCATGGATCTGAAGCTGAGCCTTCTACTTCGCATTGATTTGAAGTTAAATCATTTGTTTCGCATGGAATTGAAGCTTCCTCGTTTGTTCCTCCAGCTTTTGAAGCTATATCACTTATATCGCAAGTATTTGGAACTAAATCATATGTGCCGCATGGATTTGAAACTGAACCTACTACATCGCATTGATTTGAAGCTAAATGTTGTGTATCGCATGGATTTGAAGCTAATCCTTCTACATCGCATTTATTTGAAGCAAAATCATTTGTATCGCATGGATTTGAATCTAAGCTTTGTCCTTCGAATTGATTTGAACCTAAATCATGTGTGTCGTATGGATTTGAAGCTAAACCTTCTACATCGCATTGATTTGAAGCTAAACCTTCTACATTCTATTGAATTGAAGCTAAACATTCTACCTCTTATTGTTTTGAAGCTAAACCTTCTACATCGCATTGATTTGCAGCTAAATCATGTGTTTCGCATGGATTTGAAGCTAACTCGTTCGTTTGGCCTGCAGTTGAATCTACATCACTTATATCTCTAGTATTTGAAGCTAAATCATGTGTATCGCATGGATTTTGATGCTAACTCGTTTGATTAGTCTTCATTTGAAGCTATATCACTTACACCCCAAGAGTTTGAAGCTATATCATTTGTTTCGCATGGATTTGAAGCAAAACCTTCTTCATCGCATTGATTTGCAGCTAAATCATGTATTTCGCATGGATTTGAAGCTAACTCGTTTGTTTCGCATGCAGTTGTAGCTAAATAATGTATCTCACAAGTATTTGTAGCTAAACCATTTGTTTTGCATGGATTTGAAGCTAAGCCTTCTACTTCGCATTCATTTGAAGCTAAATCATTTGTTTCGCATGGATTTGAATCTAAGCCTTCTCGTTCGCATTGATTTGAAGCTAAATCATGTGTTTCGTATGGATTTGAAGCTAAACCTTCTACATCGCATTGATTTGAAGCTAAACCTACTATATTCTATTGATTTGAAGCTAAACCTTCTACCTCTTATTGATTTGAAGCTAAACCTTCTACATCGCATTGATTTGAAGATAAATCGTGTGTTTCGCATGGATTTGTATGTAACTCGTTAGTTTCGCATGCAGTTGTAGCTAAATAATGTATATCACAAGTATTAGTAGCTAAACCATTTGTTTCGCATGGAATTGAAGGTACCTCGTTTGTTCCTCCTGCTTTTGAAGCTATATCACTTATATCGCAAGTATTTGAAGCTAAATCATATGTGTCGCATGGATTTGAAGCTGAACCTGCTACATCGCATTGATTTGAATCTAAATCTTGTGTACCGCATGGATTTGAAGCTAAATCATGTGTTTCGCATGCAGTTGAAGCTAAATCATGTCTTTCACAAGTATTTGAAGATGAACCATTTGAATTGCATTGATTTGAACCCGTGCCTTCTACTTCGTACTGATTTGCAGCTAAATCATGTGTTTCGCATGGATTAGAAGCTAACTCGTTCGTTGCGCATGCAGTTAAATATAAATAACGTATATCACAAGAATTTGAAGCTAAACCATTTGATTCGCATGGATTTGTAGATAAGCCTTCTACTTCGCATTAATTGGAAGAAAAACCACGTGTTTTGCATGGATTTGAAGCTAAACATTCTACATGGCATTGATTTGAAGCTAAATCATGTGTTTCGTATGGATTTGAAGCTAAACCTTCTACATCGCATTGATTTGAAGCTAAATCATGTGTTTCGCATGGATTTGAAGCTAACCCGTTTGTTTCGCATGCAGTTGTAGCTAAATAATGTATATCACAAGTATTTGTAGCTAAACCATTTGTTTCGCATGGATTTGAAGCTATGCCTACTACTTCGCATTGATTTGAAGCTGAATCATTTGTTTCGCATGGATTTGATGCTAAACCTTCTACATAGAATTGATTTGAAGCTTAATCATGTGTTTTGCATGGATTTGAAGCTAACACGTTTGTTTCTCCTACATTTGAAGCTATATCATTTATATAGAAAGTATCTGAAGCTAAATCATTTGTTTCGCATGGATTCGATGCTAACTCGTTTGTTTCGTCTGCATTTGAAGCTATATCACTAATATCGAGAGTATTTGAACATAAATCATTTGTTTCGCATGGATTTGAAGCGATATATCCTTATACCAGAAATTGAATCGAAACTAAATCATTTGTTTCACATGGATTTGAAGCTAACTGGTTTGTTTCGAATGCAACTGAATTAAAATCATGTATATCACAAGTATTTGAAGCTAAATCATATGTTTCGCTTGGATTCGAAGCTAACTCGTTTGTTTCGCCCGCATTTGAAGCTATATCACTGATATCGCAAGTATCTGAACCTAAATCATTTGTTTCGCATGGTTTTGAAGCTAAGTCTTCTACTTCGTATTGTTTTGAACTTAAATCATGTGTTTCGCATGGATTTTGAAGCTAACTCGTTTGATTCGTTTGCATTTGAAAGCAATCACTTGTTTCGCATGGAATTGAAGCCAAACATTCTACATGGCATTGATTTGAAGCTAAATAATGTTTTTCGTTTGAATTTGAAACTAACTCGTTTGTTACACATGCAGTTGAAACTGATTCATGTATATCACAAGTATTTGATGTTAAACCCTTTGCTCCGCATGGATTTGAAGCTAACTCGTTTGTTTCGTCTGCATTTGAAGCTATATCACTTATATCGCAAGTATCTGATGCTAAATCATTTGTTTCGCATGGTTTTGAAGCTAAACCTTCTACATCGCATTGATTTTCAGCTAAATCATGTGTTTCTCATGGACTTGAAGCTAACTCGTTTGTTTCGCATGCAGCTAAAGCTGTATCAATTATATCCGAAGTGTTTGAAGCTCAATTGTTTGTTTCGCATGGATTTGAAGCTGATCCTTCTAAATCACATTGACTTGGAGCTAAGTCATGTGTTTCGCTTGGATTTGAAGCTAACTCGTTTGTTTCGTCTGTATTTGAAGCTATATCACTTATATCGCATGTATCTAAAGCAAAATCATTGGTTTTTCATGGATTTGAAACTAAACCTTCTACATCGCATTGATTTGCTGCTAAATCATGTGTTTCGCTTGGATTTGAAGCTATCTCGTTTGTTTTGCATGCAGTTGTATCTGAATCATGTATATCACAAGTATTTGAATCTAAACTATTCGTTTCGCAAATATACGAAACTAAACCATGTGCTTCTCATAAATTTGAAGCTAAATCATGTGTTTCGCATGGATTTGAATCTAATCCTTGTACTTCGAGTTGATTTGAAGCTAAATCATTTGTTTCGCATGGAATTGAAGCTGAACCTGCATCGCATTGATTTGAAGCTAAATTATGTATTTCGCTTGGATTTGAAGCTAACTCGTTTGTTTCGTCTGCATTTGAAGCTGTATCACTTATATCGCAAGTATCTGAAGCTAAATCATTTGGTCCGCATGGATTTGATGCTAAGACTACTACTTCCCATTTATTTGAAGCTAAGTCAACTGTATAGCATGGATTTTGAAGCTCACTCGTTTGATTCGTCTGCATTTGAAGCTATATCACTTATATCGCAAGTATCTGAAGCTAAATCATTTTTTTCGCTTGGATTTGATGCTGAACCTTCTACATAGCATTGATTTGAAGCTGTATCATGTGTTTAGCATCGATTTGAAGCTAACTCGTTTGTTTCCCCTGCAGTTGAATCTATATCACTTATATTCTCAAGTATTTCAAGCCAAATCATTCGTTTCGCATGGATTTGAAGCTAAGCCTTCTACTTCGCCTTGACTTGAAGTTAAATCATGTGTTTCTCTTGGATTTGAAGATAACTCTTTTGTTTCGCATGCAGTTGAATCTATATCACTTATATACTCAAGTATTTCAATCCAAATCATTCGTTTCGCATGGATTTGAAGCTAAGCCTTCTACTTCGCATTGATTTGAAGCTGAATCATTTGTTCGGCATGGAATTGAAGCTACCTCGATTGTTCCTCCTGCTTTTGAAGCTACATCACTTATATCGCAAGTATTTAAAGCTAAATCATGTCTTTCGCTTGGATTTGAAGCTAAACCTTATACATCGCATTGATTTGAAGCTAAATCTTGTGTATCGCATAGATTTGAAGCTAAACCTTCTACATCGCATTGATTTGTAGCTAAATCTTGTGTATCGTATGGATTTGAAGCTAACTCGTTCGTTGCGCATGCAGTTAAATCTAAATAACGTATATCACAACGATTTGAAGCTAAACCATATGTTTCGCATGGATTTGAAGCTAAGCCTTCTACTTCCCATTAGTTGGAAGCAAAATCACGTGTTTCGCATGGATTTGAAGCTAAGCCTTCTACTTCGCATTGATTTGAAGCTAAATCACTTGTTTCGCATGGATTTGAATCTAAGCCAAGTCCTTCGAAATGATTTGAAGCTAAATCATGTGTTTCGTATGGATTTGAAGCTAAACCTTCTACATCGCTTTGATTTGAAGCTAAACCTTCTACCTCTTATTGATTTGAAGTTAAACCTTCTACATCGCATTGATCTGCAGCTAAATCATGTGTTTCGCATGGATTTGAAGCTAACTCGATCGTTTCGCATGCAGCTGTAGCTAAATAATGTATATCACAAGTATTTGTAGCTAAACCATTTGTTTCGCACGAATTTGAAGCTAAGCCTACCACTTCGCATTGATTTGAAGCTAAATCATTTGTTTCGCAGGGAATTGAAGCTACCTCGTTTGTTCCTCTAGCTTTTGAAGCTATATCACTTATATCGCAAGTATATGAAGCTAAATCATGTGTTTCGATTGGATTTGTAGCTAAACCTTCTACATCGCATTGATTTGCAGCTAAATTATGTGTTTCGTATGAATTTGAAGCTAACTCGTTCGTTTCGCCTCCATTTGAAACTATATCACTTATATCGCAAGTATTTGAAGCTAAATCATATGTGCCGCATGGTTTTGAAGCTGAACCTACTACATCGCACTGATTTGCAGCTAAATAATGTGTTTCGCATGGATTTGAAGCTAAACCTTCTACATCCCAAGGATTTGAAACTAAATCATGTGTTTGGCATGGATTTGAAGCTAAACCATCTACTTCGCATTGATTTGAATCTAAACCTTCTACATCGCATTGATTTAAAGTTAAATCATGTGTTTCGCTTGGATTTGAAGCTTATCCTTCTACTTCGCATTGATTTGGAGCTAAGTCATATGTTTCGCTTGGATTTGAAGCTAACTCGTTTGTTTCGCATGCAGTTGAAACTAAATCATGTATATCACAAGTATTTGAATCTAAACTATTCGTTTCGCAAGTATACGAATCTAAACCATGTGCTTCTCATGAATTTGAAGCTAAATCATGTGTTTCGCATGGATTTGAATCTAAGCCTTGTACTTCGAGTTGATTTGTAGCTAAACCATTTGTTTCGCATGGATTTGAATCTAAACCCTGTACTTCGATTTGATTTGAAGCTAAATCATTTGTATCGCACAGATTTGAAGCTAAACAATTCTACATCGCATTGATTTGAAGCTAAATTATGTATTTCGCTTGGATTTGATGCTAACTCGTTTGTTTAGTCTGCATTTGAAGCTATATCACTTATATCGCAAGTATCTAAAGCAAAATCGTTTGTTTTTCATGGATTTGAAGCTAAACCTTCTACATCGCATTGATTTGCAGCTAAATCATTTGTTTCGCGTTGATTTGAAGCTATCTCGTTTGTTTCGCCTGCATTTGAAACTATATCACTTACATCGCAAGTATCTGAAGGTAAAGCATTTATTCCGCATGGATCTGATGCTAAGACTTCTACTTCCCATTTATTTGAACCTAAATCTAGTGTATCGCATGGATTTGAAGCTAGCTCGTTTGTTTCGTCTGCATTTGAAGCTATATCACTTTTATCGCAAGTATCTGAAGCTAAATCATTTGTTTCGCTTGGATTTGAAGCTAAGAAATCTACTTCACATTGATTATAAGCTAAATCATTTGTTTGGCATGGATTTGGAGCTATCTCGTTTGTTTCGCATGCAGTTGAAGCTAAATCATGCATTTCACAAGTATTTGAAGCCGAAACATTAGATTCGCATGGATTTGAAGCTGAGCCTTCTACATCGCACTGATTTGAAGCTAAATCATGTGTCTCGCTTGGATTTGAATCTAAGCCTTCTACTTCGAATTGATTTGAAGCTAAATCATGTATTTCGCATGGATTTGTAGCTAACTCGTTTGTTTCGTCTGCATTTGAAGCTGTATCCCTTATATTCGCAAGTATTTGAAGCTAAATCATTTGTTTCGCTTGCATTTGAAGCTAAGCCATCTACATCGCATCGATTTTTAGCTAAATCATGTCTTTCGCTTAGATTTTAAGCTAACTCGTTTGTTTCGTCTGCATTTGAGGCTATATCACTTATATCGCAATTATCTGAAAACAAATCATTTGTTTCTCATGTATTTGATGCTAACCCTTCTACTTCGCATTGATTTGAAGGTAAATCATGTGTTCCGCATGGATTTCAATATAACTCATTTGTTTCGCCTGCAGTTGAAGCTAAATCACGTATGACACAAGTATTTGAATCTAAAGCATTTGTTTCGCATGGATTTGAAGGTAAGCCTTCTACTTCGCATTGATTTGAAGCTAAATCATGTGTTTTGCTTGGATTTGACGCTAACTCGTTTGTTTCGCCTGCATTTGAAGCTACATCATTTATATCGCAAGCATTTGAAGCTAGTTCATTTTTGTCGCATGTATTTGAACCTAAATCTTCTACTTCGCATGGATTTGATGCTAAATTATGTGTTTCGCATGGATTTGAAGCTAACCCGTTTGTTTTACATGCAGTTGAAGCTAAATCATGTATATCACAAATATTTGAAGCTAAACCATGTGCTTCTCGTGAATTTGAAGCTAAATCATGTGTTTCGCATGGATTTGAATCTAATCCTTGTACTTCGAGTTGATTTGAAACTAAATCTATTGTTTCGCATGGATTTGAAGATAACTCGATTGTTTCTTCTTCATTTGAAGCTATATCACTAATATCGAGAGTATTTGAAGCTAAATCATTTGTTTCGCACAGATATGAAGCTAAACCAGCTACATAGCATTGATTTGAAGCTAAACCGTCTACATCTTATAGATTTGATCCTAAATCATTTGATTCGCGTGGATTTGAAGCTAATCCTTCTACTTCGAATTGATTTGAAGCAAAATCATGCGTATCGCATGGATTTTCAAGCTAACTCGTTTGATTCGTCTGCATTTCAAGCTATATCGCTTATATCAAAAGTGTTTGAAGCTAAATCATTTGTTTCGCTTGGATTTGATGCTAAACCTTCTACATAGAATTGATTTGAAGCTTAATCATGTGTTTTGCATGGATTTGAAGCTAACACGTTTGTTTCTCCTACATTTGAAGCTATATCATTTATATAGAAAGTATCTGAAGCTAAATCATTTGTTTCGCATGGATTCGATGCTAACTCGTTTGTTTCGTCTGCATTTGAAGCTATATCACTAATATCGAGAGTATTTGAACATAAATCATTTGTTTCGCATGGATTTGAAGCGATATATCCTTCTACCAGAAATTGAATCGAAACTAAATCATTTGTTTCACATGGATTTGAAGCTAACTGGTTTGTTTCGAATGCAACTGAATTAAAATCATGTATATCACAAGTATTTGAAGCTAAATCATATGTTTCGCTTGGATTCGAAGCTAACTCGTTTGTTTCGCCCGCATTTGAAGCTATATCACTGATATCGCAAGTATCTGAACCTAAATCATTTGTTTCGCATGGTTTTGAAGCTAAGTCTTCTACTTCGTATTGTTTTGAACTCAAATCATGTGTTTCGCATGGATTTTGAAGCTAACTCGTTTGATTCGTTTGCATTTGAAAGCAATCACTTGTTTCGCATGGAATTGAAGCCAAACATTCTACATGGCATTGATTTGAAGCTAAATAATGTTTTTCGTTTGAATTTGAAACTAACTCGTTTGTTACACATGCAGTTGAAACTGATTCATGTATATCACAAGTATTTGATGTTAAACCCTTTGCTCCGCATGGATTTGAAGCTAACTCGTTTGTTTCGTCTGCATTTGAAGCTATATCACTTATATCGCATGTATCTAAAGCAAAATCATTGGTTTTTCATGGATTTGAAACTAAACCTTCTACATCGCATTGATTTGCTGCTAAATCATGTGTTTCGCTTGGATTTGAAGCTATCTCGTTTGTTTTGCATGCAGTTGTATCTGAATCATGTATATCACAAGTAGTTGAATCTAAACTATTCGTTTCGCAAATATACGAATCTAAACCATGTGCTTCTCATAAATTTGAAGCTAAATCATGTGTTTCGCATGGATTTGAATCTAATCCTTGTACTTCGAGTTGATTTGAAACTAAATCATTTGTTTCGCATGGAATTGAAGCTGAATCTGCATCGCATTGATTTGAAGCTAAATTATGTATTTCGCTTGTATTTGAAGCTAACTCGTTTGTTTCGTCTGCATTTGAAGCTGTATCACTTATATCGCAAGTATCTGAAGCTAAATCATTTGGTCCGCATGGATTTGATGCTAAGACTACTACTTCCCATTTATTTGAAGCTAAGTCAACTGTATAGCATGGATTTTGAAGCTAACTCGTTTGATTCGTCTGCATTTGAAGCTATATCACTTATATCGCAAGTATCTGAAGCTAAATCATTTTTTTCGCTTGGATTTGATGCTGAACCTTCTACATAGCATTGATTTGAAGCTGTATCATGTGTTTAGCATCGATTTGAAGCTAACTCGTTTGTTTCCCCTGCAGTTGAATCTATATCACTTATATTCTCAAGTATTTCAAGCCAAATCATTCGTTTCGCATGGATTTGAAGCTAAGCCTTCTACTTCGCCTTGACTTGAAGTTAAATCATGTGTTTCTCTTGGATTTGAAGATAACTCTTTTGTTTCGCATGCAGTTGAATCTATATCACTTATATACTCAAGTATTTCAATCCAAATCATTCGTTTCGCATGGATTTGAAGCTAAGCCTTCTACATCGCATTGATTTGCAGCTAAATCATTTGTTTCGCGTTGATTTGAAGCTATCTCGTTTGTTTCGCCTGCATTTGAAACTATATCACTTACATCGCAAGTATCTGAAGGTAAAGCATTTATTCCGCATGGAACTGATGCTAAGACTTCTACTTCCCATTTATTTGAAGCTAAATCTAGTGTATCGCATGGATTTGAAGCTAGCTCGTTTGTTTCGTCTGCATTTGAAGCTATATCACTTTTATCGCAAGTATCTGAAGCTAAATCATTTGTTTCGCTTGGATTTGAAGCTAAGCCTTCTAGTTCGCATTCATTTGAAGCTAAATCATTTGTTTCGCATGGATTTGAATCTAAGCCTTCTCCTTCGCATTGATTTGCTGCTAAATCATGTGTTTCGTATGGATTTGAAGCTAAACCTTCTACATCGCATTGATTTGAAGCTAAACCTACTATATTCTATTGATTTGAAGCTAAACCTTCTACCTCTTATTGTTTTGAAGCTAAACCTTCTTCATCGCATTGATTTGCAGCTAAATCATGTATTTCGCATGGATTTGAAGCTAACTCGTTTGTTTCGCATGCAGTTGTAGCTAAATAATGTATCTCACAAGTATTTGTAGCTAAACCATTTGTTTTGCATGGATTTGAAGCTAAGCCTTCTACTTCGCATTCATTTGAAGCTAAATCATTTGTTTCGCATGGATTTGAATCTAAGCCTTCTCCTTCGCATTGATTTGATGCTAAATCATGTGTTTCGTATGGATTTGAAGCTAAACCTTCCACATCGCATTGATTTGAAGCTAAACCTACTATATTCTATTGATTTGAAGCTAACCTTCTACCTCTTATTGATTTGAAGCTAAACCTTCTACATCGCATTGATTTGAAGATAAATCGTGTGTTTCGCATGGATTTGTAGGTAACTCGTTAGTTTCGCATGCAGTTGTAGCTAAATAATGTATATCACTAGTATTTGTAGCTAAACCATTTGTTTCGCATGGAATTGAAGGTACCTCGTTTGTTCCTCCTGCTTTTGAAGCTATATCACTTATATCGCATGGATTTGAAGCTGAACCTACTACATCGCATTGATTTGAAGCTAAATCTTGTGTATCGCATGGATCTGAAGCTGAGCCTTCTACTTCGCATTGATTTGAAGTTAAATCATTTGTTTCGCATGGAATTGAAGCTTCCTCGTTTGTTCCTCCAGCTTTTGAAGCTATATCACTTATATCGCAAGTATTTGGAACTAAATCATATGTGCCGCATGGATTTGAAACTGAACCTACTACATCGCATTGATTTGAAGCTAAATGTTGTGTATCGCATGGATTTGAAGCTAATCCTTCTACATCGCATTTATTTGAAGCAAAATCATTTGTATCGCATGGATTTGAATCTAAGCTTTGTCCTTCGAATTGATTTGAACCTAAATCATGTGTGTCGTATGGATTTGAAGCTAAACCTTCTACATCGCATTGATTTGAAGCTAAACCTTCTACATTCTATTGAATTGAAGCTAAACATTCTACCTCTTATTGTTTTGAAGCTAAACCTTCTACATCGCATTGATTTGCAGCTAAATCATGTGTTTCGCATGGATTTGAAGCTAACTCGTTCGTTTGGCCTGCAGTTGAATCTACATCACTTATATCTCTAGTATTTGAAGCTAAATCATGTGTATCGCATGGATTTTGATGCTAACTCGTTTGATTAGTCTTCATTTGAAGCTATATCACTTACACCCCAAGAGTTTGAAGCTATATCATTTGTTTCGCATGGATTTGAAGCAAAACCTTCTTCATCGCATTGATTTGCAGCTAAATCATGTATTTCGCATGGATTTGAAGCTAACTCGTTTGTTTCGCATGCAGTTGTAGCTAAATAATGTATCTCACAAGTATTTGTAGCTAAACCATTTGTTTTGCATGGATTTGAAGCTAAGCCTTCTACTTCGCATTCATTTGAAGCTAAATCATTTGTTTCGCATGGATTTGAATCTAAGCCTTCTCGTTCGCATTGATTTGAAGCTAAATCATGTGTTTCGTATGGATTTGAAGCTAAACCTTCTACATCGCATTGATTTGAAGCTAAACCTACTATATTCTATTGATTTGAAGCTAAACCTTCTACCTCTTATTGATTTGAAGCTAAACCTTCTACATCGCATTGATTTGAAGATAAATCGTGTGTTTCGCATGGATTTGTATGTAACTCGTTAGTTTCGCATGCAGTTGTAGCTAAATAATGTATATCACAAGTATTAGTAGCTAAACCATTTGTTTCGCATGGAATTGAAGGTACCTCGTTTGTTCCTCCTGCTTTTGAAGCTATATCACTTATATCGCAAGTATTTGAAGCTAAATCATATGTGTCGCATGGATTTGAAGCTGAACCTGCTACATCGCATTGATTTGAATCTAAATCTTGTGTACCGCATGGATTTGAAGCTAAATCATGTGTTTCGCATGCAGTTGAAGCTAAATCATGTCTTTCACAAGTATTTGAAGATGAACCATTTGAATTGCATTGATTTGAACCCGTGCCTTCTACTTCGTACTGATTTGCAGCTAAATCATGTGTTTCGCATGGATTAGAAGCTAACTCGTTCGTTGCGCATGCAGTTAAATATAAATAACGTATATCACAAGAATTTGAAGCTAAACCATTTGATTCGCATGGATTTGTAGATAAGCCTTCTACTTCGCATTAATTGGAAGAAAAACCACGTGTTTTGCATGGATTTGAAGCTAAACATTCTACATGGCATTGATTTGAAGCTAAATCATGTGTTTCGTATGGATTTGAAGCTAAACCTTCTACATCGCATTGATTTGAAGCTAAATCATGTGTTTCGCATGGATTTGAAGCTAACCCGTTTGTTTCGCATGCAGTTGTAGCTAAATAATGTATATCACAAGTATTTGTAGCTAAACCATTTGTTTCGCATGGATTTGAAGCTATGCCTACTACTTCGCATTGATTTGAAGCTGAATCATTTGTTTCGCATGGATTTGATGCTAAACCTTCTACATAGAATTGATTTGAAGCTTAATCATGTGTTTTGCATGGATTTGAAGCTAACACGTTTGTTTCTCCTACATTTGAAGCTATATCATTTATATAGAAAGTATCTGAAGCTAAATCATTTGTTTCGCATGGATTCGATGCTAACTCGTTTGTTTCGTCTGCATTTGAAGCTATATCACTAATATCGAGAGTATTTGAACATAAATCATTTGTTTCGCATGGATTTGAAGCGATATATCCTTCTACCAGAAATTGAATCGAAACTAAATCATTTGTTTCACATGGATTTGAAGCTAACTGGTTTGTTTCGAATGCAACTGAATTAAAATCATGTATATCACAAGTATTTGAAGCTAAATCATATGTTTCGCTTGGATTCGAAGCTAACTCGTTTGTTTCGCCCGCATTTGAAGCTATATCACTGATATCGCAAGTATCTGAACCTAAATCATTTGTTTCGCATGGTTTTGAAGCTAAGTCTTCTACTTCGTATTGTTTTGAACTTAAATCATGTGTTTCGCATGGATTTTGAAGCTAACTCGTTTGATTCGTTTGCATTTGAAAGCAATCACTTGTTTCGCATGGAATTGAAGCCAAACATTCTACATGGCATTGATTTGAAGCTAAATAATGTTTTTCGTTTGAATTTGAAACTAACTCGTTTGTTACACATGCAGTTGAAACTGATTCATGTATATCACAAGTATTTGATGTTAAACCCTTTGCTCCGCATGGATTTGAAGCTAACTCGTTTGTTTCGTCTGCATTTGAAGCTATATCACTTATATCGCAAGTATCTGATGCTAAATCATTTGTTTCGCATGGTTTTGAAGCTAAACCTTCTACATCGCATTGATTTTCAGCTAAATCATGTGTTTCTCATGGACTTGAAGCTAACTCGTTTGTTTCGCATGCAGCTAAAGCTGTATCAATTATATCCGAAGTGTTTGAAGCTCAATTGTTTGTTTCGCATGGATTTGAAGCTGATCCTTCTAAATCACATTGACTTGGAGCTAAGTCATGTGTTTCGCTTGGATTTGAAGCTAACTCGTTTGTTTCGTCTGTATTTGAAGCTATATCACTTATATCGCATGTATCTAAAGCAAAATCATTGGTTTTTCATGGATTTGAAACTAAACCTTCTACATCGCATTGATTTGCTGCTAAATCATGTGTTTCGCTTGGATTTGAAGCTATCTCGTTTGTTTTGCATGCAGTTGTATCTGAATCATGTATATCACAAGTATTTGAATCTAAACTATTCGTTTCGCAAATATACGAAACTAAACCATGTGCTTCTCATAAATTTGAAGCTAAATCATGTGTTTCGCATGGATTTGAATCTAATCCTTGTACTTCGAGTTGATTTGAAGCTAAATCATTTGTTTCGCATGGAATTGAAGCTGAACCTGCATCGCATTGATTTGAAGCTAAATTATGTATTTCGCTTGGATTTGAAGCTAACTCGTTTGTTTCGTCTGCATTTGAAGCTGTATCACTTATATCGCAAGTATCTGAAGCTAAATCATTTGGTCCGCATGGATTTGATGCTAAGACTACTACTTCCCATTTATTTGAAGCTAAGTCAACTGTATAGCATGGATTTTGAAGCTCACTCGTTTGATTCGTCTGCATTTGAAGCTATATCACTTATATCGCAAGTATCTGAAGCTAAATCATTTTTTTCGCTTGGATTTGATGCTGAACCTTCTACATAGCATTGATTTGAAGCTGTATCATGTGTTTAGCATCGATTTGAAGCTAACTCGTTTGTTTCCCCTGCAGTTGAATCTATATCACTTATATACTCAAGTATTTCAATCCAAATCATTCGTTTCGCATGGATTTGAAGCTAAGCCTTCTACTTCGCATTGATTTGAAGCTGAATCATTTGTTCGGCATGGAATTGAAGCTACCTCGATTGTTCCTCCTGCTTTTGAAGCTACATCACTTATATCGCAAGTATTTAAAGCTAAATCATGTCTTTCGCTTGGATTTGAAGCTAAACCTTATACATCGCATTGATTTGAAGCTAAATCTTGTGTATCGCATAGATTTGAAGCTAAACCTTCTACATCGCATTGATTTGTAGCTAAATCTTGTGTATCGTATGGATTTGAAGCTAACTCGTTCGTTGCGCATGCAGTTAAATCTAAATAACGTATATCACAACGATTTGAAGCTAAACCATATGTTTCGCATGGATTTGAAGCTAAGCCTTCTACTTCCCATTAGTTGGAAGCAAAATCACGTGTTTCGCATGGATTTGAAGCTAAGCCTTCTACTTCGCATTGATTTGAAGCTAAATCACTTGTTTCGCATGGATTTGAATCTAAGCCAAGTCCTTCGAAATGATTTGAAGCTAAATCATGTGTTTCGTATGGATTTGAAGCTAAACCTTCTACATCGCTTTGATTTGAAGCTAAACCTTCTACCTCTTATTGATTTGAAGTTAAACCTTCTACATCGCATTGATCTGCAGCTAAATCATGTGTTTCGCATGGATTTGAAGCTAACTCGATCGTTTCGCATGCAGCTGTAGCTAAATAATGTATATCACAAGTATTTGTAGCTAAACCATTTGTTTCGCACGAATTTGAAGCTAAGCCTACCACTTCGCATTGATTTGAAGCTAAATCATTTGTTTCGCAGGGAATTGAAGCTACCTCGTTTGTTCCTCTAGCTTTTGAAGCTATATCACTTATATCGCAAGTATATGAAGCTAAATCATGTGTTTCGATTGGATTTGAAGCTAAACCTTCTACATCGCATTGATTTGCAGCTAAATTATGTGTTTCGTATGAATTTGAAGCTAACTCGTTCGTTTCGCCTCCATTTGAAACTATATCACTTATATCGCAAGTATTTGAAGCTAAATCATATGTGCCGCATGGTTTTGAAGCTGAACCTACTACATCGCACTGATTTGCAGCTAAATAATGTGTTTCGCATGGATTTGAAGCTAAACCTGCTACATCCCAAGGATTTGAAACTAAATCATGTGTTTGGCATGGATTTGAAGCTAAACCATCTACTTCGCATTGATTTGAATCTAAACCTTCTACATCGCATTGATTTAAAGTTAAATCATGTGTTTCGCTTGGATTTGAAGCTTATCCTTCTACTTCGCATTGATTTGGAGCTAAGTCATATGTTTCGCTTGGATTTGAAGCTAACTCGTTTGTTTCGCATGCAGTTGAAACTAAATCATGTATATCACAAGTATTTGAATCTAAACTATTCGTTTCGCAAGTATACGAATCTAAACCATGTGCTTCTCATGAATTTGAAGCTAAATCATGTGTTTCGCATGGATTTGAATCTAAGCCTTGTACTTCGAGTTGATTTGTAGCTAAACCATTTGTTTCGCATGGATTTGAATCTAAACCCTGTACTTCGATTTGATTTGAAGCTAAATCATTTGTATCGCACAGATTTGAAGCTAAACAATTCTACATCGCATTGATTTGAAGCTAAATTATGTATTTCGCTTGGATTTGATGCTAACTCGTTTGTTTAGTCTGCATTTGAAGCTATATCACTTATATCGCAAGTATCTAAAGCAAAATCGTTTGTTTTTCATGGATTTGAAGCTAAACCTTCTACATCGCATTGATTTGCAGCTAAATCATTTGTTTCGCGTTGATTTGAAGCTATCTCGTTTGTTTCGCCTGCATTTGAAACTATATCACTTACATCGCAAGTATCTGAAGGTAAAGCATTTATTCCGCATGGATCTGATGCTAAGACTTCTACTTCCCATTTATTTGAACCTAAATCTAGTGTATCGCATGGATTTGAAGCTAGCTCGTTTGTTTCGTCTGCATTTGAAGCTATATCACTTTTATCGCAAGTATCTGAAGCTAAATCATTTGTTTCGCTTGGATTTGAAGCTAAGAAATCTACTTCACATTGATTATAAGCTAAATCATTTGTTTGGCATGGATTTGGAGCTATCTCGTTTGTTTCGCATGCAGTTGAAGCTAAATCATGCATTTCACAAGTATTTGAAGCCGAAACATTAGATTCGCATGGATTTGAAGCTGAGCCTTCTACATCGCACTGATTTGAAGCTAAATCATGTGTCTCGCTTGGATTTGAATCTAAGCCTTCTACTTCGAATTGATTTGAAGCTAAATCATGTACTTCGCATGGATTTGTAGCTAACTCGTTTGTTTCGTCTGCATTTGAAGCTGTATCCCTTATATTCGCAAGTATTTGAAGCTAAATCATTTGTTTCGCTTGCATTTGAAGCTAAGCCATCTACATCGCATCGATTTTTAGCTAAATCATGTCTTTCGCTTAGATTTTAAGCTAACTCGTTTGTTTCGTCTGCATTTGAGGCTATATCACTTATATCGCAATTATCTGAAAACAAATCATTTGTTTCTCATGTATTTGATGCTAACCCTTCTACTTCGCATTGATTTGAAGGTAAATCATGTGTTCCGCATGGATTTCAATATAACTCATTTGTTTCGCCTGCAGTTGAAGCTAAATCACGTATGACACAAGTATTTGAATCTAAAGCATTTGTTTCGCATGGATTTGAAGGTAAGCCTTCTACTTCGCATTGATTTGAAGCTAAATCATGTGTTTTGCTTGGATTTGACGCTAACTCGTTTGTTTCGCCTGCATTTGAAGCTACATCATTTATATCGCAAGCATTTGAAGCTAGTTCATTTTTGTCGCATGTATTTGAACCTAAATCTTCTACTTCGCATGGATTTGATGCTAAATTATGTGTTTCGCATGGATTTGAAGCTAACCCGTTTGTTTTACATGCAGTTGAAGCTAAATCATGTATATCACAAATATTTGAAGCTAAACCATGTGCTTCTCGTGAATTTGAAGCTAAATCATGTGTTTCGCATGGATTTGAATCTAATCCTTGTACTTCGAGTTGATTTGAAACTAAATCTATTGTTTCGCATGGATTTGAAGATAACTCGATTGTTTCTTCTTCATTTGAAGCTATATCACTAATATCGAGAGTATTTGAAGCTAAATCATTTGTTTCGCACAGATATGAAGCTAAACCAGCTACATAGCATTGATTTGAAGCTAAACCGTCTACATCTTATAGATTTGATCCTAAATCATTTGATTCGCGTGGATTTGAAGCTAATCCTTCTACTTCGAATTGATTTGAAGCTAAATCATGCGTATCGCATGGATTTTCAAGCTAACTCGTTTGATTCGTCTGCATTTCAAGCTATATCGCTTATATCAAAAGTGTTTGAAGCTAAATCATTTGTTTCGCTTGGATTTGATGCTAAACCTTCTACATAGAATTGATTTGAAGCTTAATCATGTGTTTTGCATGGATTTGAAGCTAACACGTTTGTTTCTCCTACATTTGAAGCTATATCATTTATATAGAAAGTATCTGAAGCTAAATCATTTGTTTCGCATGGATTCGATGCTAACTCGTTTGTTTCGTCTGCATTTGAAGCTATATCACTAATATCGAGAGTATTTGAACATAAATCATTTGTTTCGCATGGATTTGAAGCGATATATCCTTCTACCAGAAATTGAATCGAAACTAAATCATTTGTTTCACATGGATTTGAAGCTAACTGGTTTGTTTCGAATGCAACTGAATTAAAATCATGTATATCACAAGTATTTGAAGCTAAATCATATGTTTCGCTTGGATTCGAAGCTAACTCGTTTGTTTCGCCCGCATTTGAAGCTATATCACTGATATCGCAAGTATCTGAACCTAAATCATTTGTTTCGCATGGTTTTGAAGCTAAGTCTTCTACTTCGTATTGTTTTGAACTCAAATCATGTGTTTCGCATGGATTTTGAAGCTAACTCGTTTGATTCGTTTGCATTTGAAAGCAATCACTTGTTTCGCATGGAATTGAAGCCAAACATTCTACATGGCATTGATTTGAAGCTAAATAATGTTTTTCGTTTGAATTTGAAACTAACTCGTTTGTTACACATGCAGTTGAAACTGATTCATGTATATCACAAGTATTTGATGTTAAACCCTTTGCTCCGCATGGATTTGAAGCTAACTCGTTTGTTTCGTCTGCATTTGAAGCTATATCACTTATATCGCATGTATCTAAAGCAAAATCATTGGTTTTTCATGGATTTGAAACTAAACCTTCTACATCGCATTGATTTGCTGCTAAATCATGTGTTTCGCTTGGATTTGAAGCTATCTCGTTTGTTTTGCATGCAGTTGTATCTGAATCATGTATATCACAAGTAGTTGAATCTAAACTATTCGTTTCGCAAATATACGAATCTAAACCATGTGCTTCTCATAAATTTGAAGCTAAATCATGTGTTTCGCATGGATTTGAATCTAATCCTTGTACTTCGAGTTGATTTGAAACTAAATCATTTGTTTCGCATGGAATTGAAGCTGAATCTGCATCGCATTGATTTGAAGCTAAATTATGTATTTCGCTTGTATTTGAAGCTAACTCGTTTGTTTCGTCTGCATTTGAAGCTGTATCACTTATATCGCAAGTATCTGAAGCTAAATCATTTGGTCCGCATGGATTTGATGCTAAGACTACTACTTCCCATTTATTTGAAGCTAAGTCAACTGTATAGCATGGATTTTGAAGCTAACTCGTTTGATTCGTCTGCATTTGAAGCTATATCACTTATATCGCAAGTATCTGAAGCTAAATCATTTTTTTCGCTTGGATTTGATGCTGAACCTTCTACATAGCATTGATTTGAAGCTGTATCATGTGTTTAGCATCGATTTGAAGCTAACTCGTTTGTTTCCCCTGCAGTTGAATCTATATCACTTATATTCTCAAGTATTTCAAGCCAAATCATTCGTTTCGCATGGATTTGAAGCTAAGCCTTCTACTTCGCCTTGACTTGAAGTTAAATCATGTGTTTCTCTTGGATTTGAAGATAACTCTTTTGTTTCGCATGCAGTTGAATCTATATCACTTATATACTCAAGTATTTCAATCCAAATCATTCGTTTCGCATGGATTTGAAGCTAAGCCTTCTACTTCGCATTGATTTGAAGCTGAATCATTTGTTCGGCATGGAATTGAAGCTACCTCGGTTGTTCCTCCTGCTTTTGAAGCTACATCACTTATATCGCAAGTATTTAAAGCTAAATCATGTCTTTCGCTTGGATTTGAAGCTAAACCTTATACATCGCATTGATTTGAAGCTAAATCTTGTGTATCGCATAGATTTGAAGCTAAACCTTCTACATCGCATTGATTTGTAGCTAAATCTTGTGTATCGTATGGATTTGAAGCTAACTCGTTCGTTGCGCATGCAGTTAAATCTAAATAACGTATATCACAACGATTTGAAGCTAAACCATATGTTTCGCATGGATTTGAAGCTAAGCCTTCTACTTCCCATTAGTTGGAAGCAAAATCACGTGTTTCGCATGGATTTGAAGCTAAGCCTTCTACTTCGCATTGATTTGAAGCTAAACCTTCTACCTCTTATTGATTTGAAGTTAAACCTTCTACATCGCATTGATCTGCAGCTAAATCATTTGTTTCGCGTTGATTTGAAGCTATCTCGTTTGTTTCGCCTGCATTTGAAACTATATCACTTACATCGCAAGTATCTGAAGGTAAAGCATTTATTCCGCATGGAACTGATGCTAAGACTTCTACTTCCCATTTATTTGAAGCTAAATCTAGTGTATCGCATGGATTTGAAGCTAGCTCGTTTGTTTCGTCTGCATTTGAAGCTATATCACTTATATCGCAAGTATCTAAAGCAAAATCGTTTGTTTTTCATGGATTTGAAGCTAAACCTTCTACATCGCATTGATTTGCAGCTAAATCATTTGTTTCGCGTTGATTTGAAGCTATCTCGTTTGTTTCGCCTGCATTTGAAACTATATCACTTACATCGCAAGTATCTGAAGGTAAAGCATTTATTCCGCATGGAACTGATGCTAAGACTTCTACTTCCCATTTATTTGAAGCTAAATCTAGTGTATCGCATGGATTTGAAGCTAGCTCGTTTGTTTCGTCTGCATTTGAAGCTATATCACTTTTATCGCAAGTATCTGAAGCTAAATCATTTGTTTCGCTTGGATTTGAAGCTAAGCCTTCTACTTCGCATTCATTTGAAGCTAAATCATTTGTTTCGCATGGATTTGAATCTAAGCCTTCTCCTTCGCATTGATTTGCTGCTAAATCATGTGTTTCGTATGGATTTGAAGCTAAACCTTCTACATCGGATTGATTTGAAGCTAAACCTACTATATTCTATTGATTTGAAGCTAAACCTTCTACCTCTTATTGTTTTGAAGCTAAACCTTCTTCATCGCATTGATTTGCAGCTAAATCATGTATTTCGCATGGATTTGAAGCTAACTCGTTTGTTTCGCATGCAGTTGTAGCTAAATAATGTATCTCACAAGTATTTGTAGCTAAACCATTTGTTTTGCATGGATTTGAAGCTAAGCCTTCTACTTCGCATTCATTTGAAGCTAAATCATTTGTTTCGCATGGATTTGAATCTAAGCCTTCTCCTTCGCATTGATTTGATGCTAAATCATGTGTTTCGTATGGATTTGAAGCTAAACCTTCCACATCGCATTGATTTGAAGCTAAACCTACTATATTCTATTGATTTGAAGCTAAACCTTCTACCTCTTATTGATTTGAAGCTAAACCTTCTACATCGCATTGATTTGAAGATAAATCGTGTGTTTCGCATGAATTTGTAGGTAACTCGTTAGTTTCGCATGCAGTTGTAGCTAAATAATGTATATCACTAGTATTTGTAGCTAAACCATTTGTTTCGCATGGAATTGAAGGTACCTCGTTTGTTCCTCCTGCTTTTGAAGCTATATCACTTATATCGCATGGATTTGAAGCTGAACCTACTACATCGCATTGATTTGAAGCTAAATCTTGTGTATCGCATGGATCTGAAGCTGAGCCTTCTACTTCGCATTGATTTGAAGTTAAATCATTTGTTTCGCATGGAATTGAAGCTTCCTCGTTTGTTCCTCCAGCTTTTGAAGCTATATCACTTATATCGCAAGTATTTGGAACTAAATCATATGTGCCGCATGGATTTGAAACTGAACCTACTACATCGCATTGATTTGAAGCTAAATGTTGTGTATCGCATGGATTTGAAGCTAATCCTTCTACATCGCATTTATTTGAAGCAAAATCATTTGTATCGCATGGATTTGAATCTAAGCTTTGTCCTTCGAATTGATTTGAACCTAAATCATGTGTGTCGTATGGATTTGAAGCTAAACCTTCTACATCGCATTGATTTGAAGCTAAACCTTCTACATTCTATTGAATTGCAGCTAAACATTCTACCTCTTATTGTTTTGAAGCTAAACCTTCTACATCGCATTGATTTGCAGCTAAATCATGTGTTTCGCATGGATTTGAAGCTAACTCGTTCGTTTGGCCTGCAGTTGAATCTACATCACTTATATCTCTAGTATTTGAAGCTAAATCATGTGTATCGCATGGATTTTGATGCTAACTCGTTTGATTAGTCTTCATTTGAAGCTATATCACTTACACCCCAAGAGTTTGAAGCTATATCATTTGTTTCGCATGGATTTGAAGCAAAACCTTCTTCATCGCATTGATTTGCAGCTAAATCATGTATTTCGCATGGATTTGAAGCTAACTCGTTTGTTTCGCATGCAGTTGTAGCTAAATAATGTATCTCACAAGTATTTGTAGCTAAACCATTTGTTTTGCATGGATTTGAAGCTAAGCCTTCTACTTCGCATTCATTTGAAGCTAAATCATTTGTTTCGCATGGATTTGAATCTAAGCCTTCTCGTTCGCATTGATTTGAAGCTAAATCATGTGTTTCGTATGGATTTGAAGCTAAACCTTCTACATCGCATTGATTTGAAGCTAAACCTACTATATTCTATTGATTTGAAGCTAAACCTTCTACCTCTTATTGATTTGAAGCTAAACCTTCTACATCGCATTGATTTGAAGATAAATCGTGTGTTTCGCATGGATTTGTATGTAACTCGTTAGTTTCGCATGCAGTTGTAGCTAAATAATGTATATCACAAGTATTAGTAGCTAAACCATTTGTTTCGCATGGAATTGAAGGTACCTCGTTTGTTCCTCCTGCTTTTGAAGCTATATCACTTATATCGCAAGTATTTGAAGCTAAATCATATGTGTCGCATGGATTTGAAGCTGAACCTGCTACATCGCATTGATTTGAATCTAAATCTTGTGTATCGCATGGATTTGAAGCTAAACCTTCTACATCACATTGATTTGCAGCTAAATCATGTGTTTCGCATGGATTTGAAGCTAACTCGTTCGTTTCGCCTGCAGTTGAATCTACATCAGTTATATCGCTAGTATTTGAAGCTAAATCATGTGTATCGCGTGGATTTTGAAGCTAACTCGTTTGATTGGTCTGCATTTGAAGCTACATCACTTATACCCCAAGTTTTTGAAGTTAAGTCATTTGTTTCGCGTGGATTTGAAGCTAAACCTTCTACGTCGCATGGATTTGCAGCTAAACCTTCTACATAGCATTGATTTGAAGCTAAATCATATGTTTCGCATGGATTTGAAGCAAACTCGTTTGTTCCGCATGCAGTTGTAGCTAAATAATGTATATCACAAGTATTTGTAGCTAATCCATTTATTTCGCATGGATCTGAAGCTAAGCCTTCTACTTCGCATTGATTGAAGTTGAATAATTTGTTTCGCATGGAATTGAAGCTTCCTCGTTTGTTCCTCCAGCTTTTGAAGCTATATCACTTCTATCGCAAGTATTTGAAGCTAAATCATATGTATCGCATGGATTTGAAGCTGAACCTTCTACATCGCATTGATTTGAATCTAAATCTTGTGTATCGCATGGATTTGAAGCTAAACCTTCTTCATCGCATTGATTTGCAGCTAAATCATGTGTTTCGCATGGATTTGAAGCTAACTCGTTCGTTTCGCCTGCAGTTGAATCTACATCAGTTATATCGCTAGTATTTGAAGCTAAATCATGTGTATCGCGTGGATTTTGAAGCTAACTCGTTTGATTGGTCTGCATTTGAAGCTACATCACTTATACCCCAAGTTTTTGAAGTTAAGTCATTTGTTTCGCGTGGATTTGAAGCTAAACCTTCTACGTCGCATGGATTTGCAACTAAACCTTCTACATAGCATTGATTTGAAGCTAAATCATATGTTTCGCATGGATTTGAAGCAAACTCGTTTGTTCCGCATGCAGTTGTAGCTAAATAATGTATGTCACAAGTATTTGTAGCTAATCCATTTATTTCGCATGGATCTGAAGCTAAGCCTTCTACTTCGCATTGATTGAAGTTGAATAATTTGTTTCGCATGGAATTGAAGCTTCCTCGTTTGTTCCTCCAGCTTTTGAAGCTATATCACTTCTATCGCAAGTATTTGAAGCTAAATCATATGTATCGCATGGATTTGAAGCTGAACCTTCTACATCGCATTGATTTGAATCTAAATCTTGTGTATCGCATGGATTTGAAGCTAAACCTTCTTCATCGCATTGATTTGCAGCTAAATCATGTGATTCGCATGGATTAGAAGCTAACTCGTTCGTTGCGCATGCAGTTAAATCTAAATAACGTATATCACAAGAATTTGAAGCTAAACCATTTGATTCGCATGGATTTGAAGATAAGCCTTCTACTTCGCATTAATTGGAAGAAAAATCACGTGTTTTGCATGGATTTGAAGCTAAACCTTCTACATCGCATTGATTTTCAGCTTAATAATGTGTTTCGCATGGATTTGAAACTAACTTGTTCGGTTCGCCTGCAGTTGAATCTACATGACTTATATCGCTAGTATTTGAAGCTAAATCATGTGTATCGCTTGGATTTTGAAGCTAACTCGTTTGATTAGTCTTCATTTGAAGCTATATCACTTACACCACAAGTGTTTGAAGCTATATCATTTGTTTCCCATGGATTTGAAGCTAAACCTTCTTCATCGCATTGATTTGCAGATAAATCATGTGTTTCGCATGGATTTGAAGCTAACTCGTTCGTTGCGCATGCAGTTAAATCTAAATAACGTATATCACAAGTATTTGAAGCTAAACCATTTGATTCGCATGGATTTGAAGCTAAGCCTTCTACTTCGCATTAATTGGAAGATAAATCACGTGTTTTGCATGGATTTGAAGCTAAACCTTCTACATCGCATTGATTTGAAGCTAAATCATGTGTTTCGCATGCAGTTGAAGCTAAATGATGTCTTTCACAAGTATTTGAAGATGAACCATTTGCATTGCATTGATTTGAACCCGAGCCTTCTATTTCGCACTGATTTGCAGCTAAATAATGTGTTTCGCATGGATTTGAAGCTAAACCTTCTACATCGCATTGATTTGAAGCTAAATCATGTGCATCGCATGGATTTGAAGTTAACTCGTTTGTTTCGCATGCAGTTGTAGCTAAATAATGTATATCACAAGTATTTGTAGTTAAACCATTTGTTTTGCATGGATTTGAAGGCAAGCCTTCTACTTCGCATTCATTTGAAGCTAAATCATTTGTTTCGCATGGATTTGAATTTATGCCTTGTCCTTCGAATTGATTTGAATCTAAATCATGTGTGTCGTATGGATTTGAAGCTAAACCTTCTACATCGCATTTATTTGATGCTAAACCTTCTATATTCTATTGATTTGAAGATAAACCATCTACCTCCTATTGATTTGAAGCATACCTTCTACATCGCATTGATTTGAAGCTAAATCATTTGTTTCGCATGGATTTGAATCTAAGCCTTGTCCTTCGAATTGATTTGAAGCTAAATCATGTGTTTCGTATGGATTTGAAGATAAACCTTCTACATCGCATTGATTTGAAGCTAAATCATGTTCCTCGCATGGAATTGAAGCTACCTCGTTTGTTCCTACAGCATTTGAAGCTATATCACTTATATCGCAAGTATTTGAAGCTAAATCATATGTGTCGCGTGGATTTTGAAGCTAACTCGTTTGATTAGTCTGCATTTGAAGCTATATCACATATACCCCAAGTGTTTGAAGCTAAATCATTTGTTTCGCATGGAATTGAAGCCACCTCGTTTGTTCCTCCAGCTTTTGAAGCTATAACACTTATATCGCAAGTATTTGAAGCTAAATCATATGTGTCACATGGATTTGAAGCTGAACCTTCTACATCGCATTGATTTGAATCTAAATCTTGTGTATGGCATGGATTTGAGGCTAAACCTTCTACATCGCATTGATTTGAAGCTAAATCATGTGTCTCGCATGGATTTGAAGCTAACTTGTTCGTTTCGCCTCCATTTGAAACTATGTCACTTATACCGCAAGTATTTAAAGCAAAATCATATGTGCCGCATGGATTTGAAACTGAACCTACTACATCGCATTGATTTGAAGCTAAATGTTGTGTATCGCATGGATTTGAAGCTAATCCTTCTACATCGCATTTATTTGAAGCAAAATCATTTGTATCGCATGGATTTGAATCTAAGCCTTGTCCTTCGAATTGATTTGAAGCTAAATCATGTGTTTCGTATGGATTTGAAGCTAAACGTTCTACATCGCATTGATTTGAAGCGAAACCTTCTACATTCTATTGATTTGAAGCTAAACCTTCTACCTCTTATTGTTTTGAAGCTAAACCTTCTACATCGCATTGATTTGCAGCTAAATCATGTGTTTCGCATGGATTTGAAGCTAACTAGTTCGTTTCGCATGCAGTTGAATCTACATCACTTATATCGCAAGTATTTGAAGCTAAATCATGTGTATCGCGTGGATTTTGAAGCTAAATCGTTTGATTAGTCTGCATTTGAAGCTATATCACTTATACCCCAAGTGTTTGAAGCTAAATCATATGTTTCGCGTTAATTTGATGCTAAACCTTCTACATCGCATCGATTTGAAGCTAAATCATGTTTCTCGCATGGAATTGAAGCTACCTCGTCTGTTCCAACAGCTTTTGAAGCTATATCACTCATATCGCAAGTATTTGAAGCTAAATCATATGTGTCGCATGGATTTGAAGCTGAACCTACTACATCGCATTGATTTGAAGCTAAATCTTGTGTATCGCATGGATTTGAAGCTAAACCTTCTACATCGCATTGATTTGAAGCTAAATCATTTGTTTCGCATGGATTTGAATCTAAGCCTTGTCCTTCGAATTGATTTGAAGCTAAATCATGTGTTTCGTATGGATTTGAAGCTAAACCTTCTACATCACATTGATTTGAAGCGAAACCTTCTACATTCCATTGATTTGAAGCTAAACCTTCTACCTCTTATTGTTTTGAAGTTAAACCTTCTACTTCGCATTGATTTGCAGCTAAATCATGTGTCTCGCATGGATTTGAAGCTAACTCGTTCGTTTCGCCTCCATTTGAAACTATGTCACTTATATCGCAAGTATTTAAAGCAAAATCATATGTGCCGCATGGATTTGAAGCTGAGCCTACTACATCGCATTGATTTGAAGCTAAATGTTGTGTATCGCATGGATTTGAAGCTAAACCTTCTACATCGCATTAATTTGAAGCTAAATCATTTGTATCGCATGGATTTGAATCTAAGCCTTGTCCTTCGAATTGATTTGAAGCTAAATCATGTGTTTCGTATGGATTTGAAGCTAAACCTTCTACATCGCATTGATTTGAAGCGAAACCTTCTACATTCTATTGATTTGAAGCTAATCCTTCTACCTCTTATTGTTTTGAAGCTAAACCTTCTACATCGCATTGATTTGCAGCTAAATCATGTGTTTCGCATGCATTTGAAGCTAACTCGTTCGTTTCGCCTGCAGTTGAATCTACATCACTTATATCGCAAGTATTTGAAGCTAAATCATGTGTATCGCGTGGATTTTGAAGCTAAATCGTTTGATTAGTCTGCATTTGAAGCTATATCACTTATACCCCAAGTGTTTGAAGCTAAATCATATGTTTCGCGTGGATTTGAAGCTAAACTTTCTACATCGCATTGATTAGAAGCTAAATCATGTGTCTCGCATGGATTTGAAGCTAACTCGTTCGTTTCGCCTCCATTTGAAACTATGTCACTTATATCGCAAGTATTTAAAGCAAAATCATATGTGCCGCATGGATTTGAAGCTGAACCTACTACATCGCATTGATTTGAAGCTAAATGTTGTGTATCGCATGGATTTGAAGCTAAACCTTCTACATCGCATTAATTTGAAGCTAAATCATTTGTATCGCATGGATTTGAATCTAAGCCTTGTCCTTCGAATTGATTTGAAGCTAAATCATGTGTTTCGTATGGATTTGAAGCTAAACCTTCTACATCGCATTGATTTGAAGCTAAATCATGTGAATCGCATGGATTTTAAGCTAAGCCTTCTACTTCGCATTCATTTGAAGCTAAATCTTGTGTATCGCAGAGATTTGAAGCTAAACCTTCTACATCACATTGATTTGAAGCTAAATCTTGTGTATGGCATGGATTTGAAGCTAAAACTTCTACAACCCATTGATTTGAAACTACATCATGTGTATCGCATGGATTTGAAGTTAACTCGTTTGTTTCGCATGCAGTTGTAGCTAAATAATGTATATCACAAGTATTTGTAGTTAAACCGTATGTTTTGCATGGATTTGAAGCCAAGCCTTCTACTTCGCATTCATTTGAAGCTAAATCTTGTGTATCGCAGGGATTTGAAGCTAAACCTTCTACATCGCATTGATTTGCAGCTAAATCATGTGTTTCGCATGGATTTGAAGCTAACTCGTTCGTTTCGCCTGCAGTTGAATCTACATCACTTATATCGCAAGTATTTGAAGCTAAATCATGTGTATCGCGTGGATTTTGAAGCTAAATCGTTTGATTAGTCTGCATTTGAAGCTATATCACTTATACCCCAAGTGTTTGAAGCTAAATCATATGTTTCGCGTTAATTTGATGCTAAACCTTCTACATCGCATCGATTTGAAGCTAAATCATGTTTCTCTCATGGAATTGAAGCTACCTCGTCTGTTCCTACATCTTTTGAAGCTATATCACTCATATCGCAAGTATTTGAAGCTAAATCATATGTGTCGCATGGATTTGAAGCTGAACCTTCTACATCGCATTGATTTGAAGCTAAATCATGTGTTTCGCATGGATTTGAAGCTAACCCGTTTGTTTCGCATGCAGTTGTAGCTAAATAATGTATATCACAAGTATTTGTAGCTAAACCATTTGTTTCGCATGGATTTGAAGCTATGCCTACTACTTCGCATTGATTTGAGGCTGAATCATTTGTTTCGCATGGATTTGATGCTAAACCTTCTACATAGAATTGATTTGAAGCTTAATCATGTGTTTTGCATGGATTTGAAGCTAACACGTTTGTTTCTCCTACATTTGAAGCTATATCATTTATATAGAAAGTATCTGAAGCTAAATCATTTGTTTCGCATGGATTCGATGCTAACTCGTTTGTTTCGTCTGCATTTGAAGCTATATCACTAATATCGAGAGTATTTGAACATAAATCATTTGTTTCGCATGGATTTGAAGCGATATATCCTTCTACCAGAAATTGAATCGAAACTAAATCATTTGTTTCACATGGATTTGAAGCTAACTGGTTTGTTTCGAATGCAACTGAATTAAAATCATGTATATCACAAGTATTTGAAGCTAAATCATATGTTTCGCTTGGATTCGAAGCTAACTCGTTTGTTTCGCCCGCATTTGAAGCTATATCACTGATATCGCAAGTATCTGAACCTAAATCATTTGTTTCGCATGGTTTTGAAGCTAAGTCTTCTACTTCGTATTGTTTTGAACTTAAATCATGTGTTTCGCATGGATTTTGAAGCTAACTCGTTTGATTCGTTTGCATTTGAAAGCAATCACTTGTTTCGCATAGAATTGAAGCCAAACATTCTACATGGCATTGATTTGAAGCTAAATAATGTTTTTCGTTTGAATTTGAAACTAACTCGTTTGTTACACATGCAGTTGAAACTGATTCATGTATATCACAAGTATTTGATGTTAAACCCTTTGCTCCGCATGGATTTGAAGCTAACTCGTTTGTTTCGTCTGCATTTGAAGCTATATCACTTATATCGCAAGTATCTGATGCTAAATCATTTGTTTCGCATGGTTTTGAAGCTAAACCTTCTACATCGCATTGATTTGCAGCTAAATCATGTGTTTCTCATGGACTTGAAGCTAACTCGTTTGTTTCGCATGCAGCTAAAGCTGTATCAATTATATCCGAAGTGTTTGAAGCTCAATTGTTTGTTTCGCATGGATTTGAAGCTGATCCTTCTAAATCACATTGACTTGGAGCTAAGTCATGTGTTTCGCTTGGATTTGAAGCTAACTCGTTTGTTTCGTCTGTATTTGAAGCTATATCACTTATATCGCATGTATCTAAAGCAAAATCATTGGTTTTTCATGGATTTGAAACTAAACCTTCTACATCGCATTGATTTGCTGCTAAATCATGTGTTTCGCTTGGATTTGAATCTATCTCGTTTGTTTTGCATGCAGTTGTATCTGAATCATGTATATCACAAGTATTTGAATCTAAACTATTCGTTTCGCAAATATACGAAACTAAACCATGTGCTTCTCATAAATTTGAAGCTAAATCATGTGTTTCGCATGGATTTGAATCTAATCCTTGTACTTCGAGTTGATTTGAAGCTAAATCATTTGTTTCGCATGGAATTGAAGCTGAACCTGCATCGCATTGATTTGAAGCTAAATTATGTATTTCGCTTGGATTTGAAGCTAACTCGTTTGTTTCGTCTGCATTTGAAGCTGTATCACTTATATCGCAAGTATCTGAAGCTAAATCATTTGGTCCGCATGGATTTGATGCTAAGACTACTACTTCCCATTTATTTGAAGCTAAGTCAACTGTATAGCATGGATTTTGAAGCTCACTCGTTTGATTCGTCTGCATTTGAAGCTATATCACTTATATCGCAAGTATCTGAAGCTAGTTCATTTTTGTCGCATGTATTTGAACCTAAATCTTCTACTTCGCATGGATTTGATGCTAAATTATGTGTTTCGCATGGATTTGAAGCTAACCCGTTTGTTTTACATGCAGTTGAAGCTAAATCATGTATATCACAAATATTTGAAGCTAAACCATGTGCTTCTCGTGAATTTGAAGCTAAATCATGTGTTTCGCATGGATTTGAATCTAATCCTTGTACTTCGAGTTGATTTGAAACTAAATCTATTGTTTCGCATGGATTTGAAGATAACTCGATTGTTTCTTCTTCATTTGAAGCTATATCACTAATATCGAGAGTATTTGAAGCTAAATCATTTGTTTCGCACAGATATGAAGCTAAACCAGCTACATAGCATTGATTTGAAGCTAAACCGTCTACATCTTATAGATTTGATCCTAAATCATTTGATTCGCGTGGATTTGAAGCTAATCCTTCTACTTCGAATTGATTTGAAGCTAAATCATGCGTATCGCATGGATTTTCAAGCTAACTCGTTTGATTCGTCTGCATTTCAAGCTATATCGCTTATATCAAAAGTGTTTGAAGCTAAATCATTTGTTTCGCTTGGATTTGATGCTAAACCTTCTACATAGAATTGATTTGAAGCTTAATCATGTGTTTTGCATGGATTTGAAGCTAACACGTTTGTTTCTCCTACATTTGAAGCTATATCATTTATATAGAAAGTATCTGAAGCTAAATCATTTGTTTCGCATGGATTCGATGCTAACTCGTTTGTTTCGTCTGCATTTGATGCTATATCACTAATATCGAGAGTATTTGAACATAAATCATTTGTTTCGCATGGATTTGAAGCGATATATCCTTCTACCAGAAATTGAATCGAAACTAAATCATTTGTTTCACATGGATTTGAAGCTAACTGGTTTGTTTCGAATGCAACTGAATTAAAATCATGTATATCACAAGTATTTGAAGCTAAATCATATGTTTCGCTTGGATTCGAAGCTAACTCGTTTGTTTCGCCCGCATTTGAAGCTATATCACTGATATCGCAAGTATCTGAACCTAAATCATTTGTTTCGCATGGTTTTGAAGCTAAGTCTTCTACTTCGTATTGTTTTGAACTTAAATCATGTGTTTCGCATGGATTTTGAAGCTAACTCGTTTGATTCGTTTGCATTTGAAAGCAATCACTTGTTTCGCATGAATTGAAGCCAAACATTCTACATGGCATTGATTTGAAGCTAAATAATGTTTTTCGTTTGAATTTGAAACTAACTCGTTTGTTACACATGCAGTTGAAACTGATTCATGTATATCACAAGTATTTGATGTTAAACCCTTTGCTCCGCATGGATTTGAAGCTAACTCGTTTGTTTCGTCTGCATTTGAAGCTATATCACTTATATCGCATGTATCTAAAGCAAAATCATTGGTTTTTCATGGATTTGAAACTAAACCTTCTACATCGCATTGATTTGCTGCTAAATCATGTGTTTCGCTTGGATTTGAAGCTATCTCGTTTGTTTTGCATGCAGTTGTATCTGAATCATGTATATCACAAGTAGTTGAATCTAAACTATTCGTTTCGCAAATATACGAATCTAAACCATGTGCTTCTCATAAATTTGAAGCTAAATCATGTGTTTCGCATGGATTTGAATCTAATCCTTGTACTTCGAGTTGATTTGAAACTAAATCATTTGTTTCGCATGGAATTGAAGCTGAATCTGCATCGCATTGATTTGAAGCTAAATTATGTATTTCGCTTGTATTTGAAGCTAACTCGTTTGTTTCGTCTGCATTTGAAGCTGTATCACTTATATCGCAAGTATCTGAAGCTAAATCATTTGGTCCGCATGGATTTGATGCTAAGACTACTACTTCCCATTTATTTGAAGCTAAGTCAACTGTATAGCATGGATTTTGAAGCTAACTCGTTTGATTCGTCTGCATTTGAAGCTATATCACTTATATCGCAAGTATCTGAAGCTAAATCATTTATTTCGCTTGGATTTGATGCTGAACCTTCTACATAGCATTGATTTGAAGCTGTATCATGTGTTTAGCATCGATTTGAAGCTAACTCGTTTGTTTCCCCTGCAGTTGAATCTATATCACTTATATTCTCAAGTATTTCAAGCCAAATCATTCGTTTCGCATGGATTTGAAGCTAAGCCTTCTACTTCGCCTTGACTTGAAGTTAAATCATGTGTTTCTCTTGGATTTGAAGATAACTCTTTTGTTTCGCATGCAGTTGAATCTATATCACTTATATACTCAAGTATTTCAATCCAAATCATTCGTTTCGCATGGATTTGAAGCTAAGCCTTCTACTTCGCATTGATTTGAAGCTGAATCATTTGTTCGGCATGGAATTGAAGCTACCTCGGTTGTTCCTCCTGCTTTTGAAGCTACATCACTTATATCGCAAGTATTTAAAGCTAAATCATGTCTTTCGCTTGGATTTGAAGCTAAACCTTATACATCGCATTGATTTGAAGCTAATCTTGTGTATCGCATAGATTTGAAGCTAAACCTTCTACATCACATTGATTTGTAGCTAAATCTTGTGTATCGTATGGATTTGAAGCTAACTCGTTCGTTGCGCATGCAGTTAAATCTAAATAACGTATATCACAACGATTTGAAGCTAAACCATATGTTTCGCATGATTTGAAGCTAAGCCTTCTACTTCCCATTAGTTGGAAGCAAAATCACGTGTTTCGCATGGATTTGAAGCTAAGCCTTCTACATCGCATTGATTGAAGCTAAATCACTTGTTTCGCATGGATTTGAATCTAAGCCAAGTCCTTCGAAATGATTTAAAGTTAAATCATGTGTTTCGCTTGGATTTGAAGCTTATCCTTCTACTTCGCATTGATTTGGAGCTAAGTCATATGTTTCGCTTGGATTTGAAGCTAACTCGTTTGTTTCGCATGCAGTTGAAACTAAATCATGTATATCACAAGTATTTGAATCTAAACTATTCGTTTCGCAAGTATACGAATCTAAACCATGTGCTTCTCATGAATTTTAAAGCTAAATCATGTGTTTCGCATGGATTTGAATCTAAGCCTTGTACTTCGAGTTGATTTGGTTCTAAACCATTTGTTTCGCATGGATTTGAATCTAAACCCTGTACTTCGATTTGATTTGAAGCTAAATCATTTGTAGCGCACAGATTTGAAGCTAAACAATTCTACATCGCATTGATTTGAAGCTAAATTATGTATTTCGCTTGGATTTGATGCTAACTCGTTTGTTTAGTCTGCATTTGAAGCTATATCACTTATATCGCAAGTATCTAAAGCAAAATCGTTTGTTTTTCATGGATTTGAAGCTAAACCTTCTACATCGCATTGATTTGCAGCTAAATCATTTGTTTCGCGTTGATTGAAGCTATCTCGTTTGTTTCGCCTGCATTTGAAACTATATCACTTACATCGCAAGTATCTGAAGGTAAAGCATTTATTCCGCATGGAACTGATGCTAAGACTTCTACTTCCCATTTATTTGAAGCTAAATCTAGTGTATCGCATGGATTTGAAGCTAGCTCGTTTGTTTCGTCTGCATTTGAAGCTATATCACTTTTATCGCAAGTATCTGAAGCTAAATCATTTGTTTCGCTTGGATTTGAAGCTAAGAATTCTACTTCACATTGATTATAAGCTAAATCATTTGTTTGGCATGGATTTGGAGCTATCTCGTTTGTTTCGCATGCAGTTGAAGCTAAATCATGCATTTCACAAGTATTTGAAGCCGAAACATTAGATTCGCATGGATTTGAAGCTGAGCCTTCTACATCGCACTGATTTGAGCTAAATCATGTGTCTCGCTTGGATTTGAATCTAAGCCTTCTACTTCGAATTGATTTGAAGCTAAATCATGTATTTCGCATGGATTTGTAGCTAACTCGTTTGTTTCGTCTGCATTTGAAACTGGTCCTCCCTTATATTCGCAAGTATTTGAAGCTAAATCATTTGTTTCGCTTGCATTTGAAGCTAAGCCATCTACATCGCATCGATTTTTAGCTAAATCATGTCTTTCGCTTAGATTTTAAGCTAACTCGTTTGTTTCGTCTGCATTTGAGGCTATATCACTTATATCGCAATTATCTGAAAACAAATCATTTGTTTCTCATGTATTTGATGCTAACCCTTCTACTTCGCATTGATTTGAAGGTAAATCATGTGTTCCGCATGGATTTCAATATAACTCATTTGTTTCGCCTGCAGTTGAAGCTAAATCACGTATGACACAAGTATTTGAATCTAAAGCATTTGTTTCGCATGGATTTGAAGGTAAGCCTTCTACTTCGCATTGCTTTGAAGCTAAATCATGTGTTTTGCTTGGATTTGACGCTAACTCGTTTGTTTCGCCTGCATTTGAAGCTACATCATTTATATCGCAAGCATTTGAAGCTAGTTCATTTTTGTCGCATGTATTTGAACCTAAATCTTCTACTTCGCATGGATTTGATGCTAAATTATGTGTTTCGCATGGATTTGAAGCTAACCCGTTTGTTTTACATGCAGTTGAAGCTAAATCATGTATATCACAAATATTTGAAGCTAAACCATTTGATTCGCATGGATTTGAAGCTATGCCTTCTACTTCGCATTGATTTGAAGCTAAATCATTTGTTTTGCATGGAATTGTAGCTACCTCGTTTGTTCCTCCAGCTTTTGAAGCTATATCACTTATATCGCAAGTATTTGAAGCTAAATCATATGTGTCGCATGGATTAGAAGCTGAACCTTCTACATGGCATTGATTTGAAGGTAAATCATGCGTTACGCATGGATTTGAAGCTAAACCTTCTACATCGCATTTATTTGCAGCTAATTCATGTGTTTCGCATGGACTTGAAGCTAACTCGTTTGTTTCGCATGCAGCTGAAGCTGTATCACCTATATCCGAAGTGTTTGAAGCTCAATCGTTTGTTTCGCATGGATTTGAAGTTAATCCTTCTAAATCACATTGATTTGAAGATAAATCATGTGATTCGCTTGGATTTGAAGCTAACTCGTTTGTTTCGTCTGCATTTGAAGCTATATCACTTATATCGCAACTATCTGATGCTAAATCATTTGTTTCGCATGGTTTTGAAGCTAAACCTTCTACATCGCATTGATTTGCAGCTAAAACATGTGTTTCTCATGGACTTGAAGCTAACTCGTTTGTTTTCGCATGCAGCTGAAGCTGTATCACCTATATCCGAAGTGTTTGAAGCTCAATTGTTTGTTTCGCATGGATTTGAAGCTGATCCTTCTAAATCACATTGATTTGGAGCTAAGTCATAAGTTTCGCTTGGATTTGAAGCTAACTCGTTTGTTTCGTCTGTATTTGAAGCTATATCACTTATATCGCATGTATCTAAAGCAAAATCATTGGTTTTTTCATGGATTTGAAGCTAAACCTTCTACATCGCATTGATTTGCTGCTAAATCACGTGTTTCGCTTGGATTTGAAGCTAACACGTTTGTTTCCCCTGCATTTGAAGCTATATCATTTATATAGCAAGTATCTGAAGCTAAATCATTTGTTTCGCATGGATTCGATGCTAACTCGTTTGTTTCGTCTGCATTTGAAGCTATATCACTAATATCGAGAGTATTTGAACATAAATCATTTGTTTCGCATGGATTTGAAGCTATCTCGTTTGTTTCGCCTGCATTTGAAACTATATCACTTACATCGCAAGTATTTGAAGCTAAATCATTTGTTCCGCATGGATTTGAAGCTAACCCTTCTACTTCGCATTGATTTGAAGCTAAATCATGTGTTTCGCATGGATTTGAAGCTAACTCGTTTGTTTCGCATGCATTGAAGCTCTATCCCTCATATTCGCAAATATTTGAAACTAAATCTTTCGGTTCGCATTGATCTGAAGCTAAATCATGAGTTTCGCATTGATTTGAAGCTAAATCATGTGTATCGCATGGATTTTGAAGCTAACTCGTTTGATTCGTCTGCATTTGAAGCTATATCACTTATATCGCAAGTATCTGAAGCAAAATCATTTTTTTCGCTTCGATTGATGCTGAACCTTCTACATAGCATTGATTCGAAGCCGTATCATGTGTTTCGCATGGATTTGATGCTAACTCGTTTGTTTCGCATGCAGTTGTATCTAAATAATGTATGTCACAAGTATTTGTAGCTAAACCATTTGTTTCGCATGAATTTGAAGCTAAGCCTTCCACTTCGCATTGATTTGAAGCTAAATCATTTGTTTCGCATGGAATTGAAGCTACCTCGTTTGTTCCTCCAGCTTTTGAAGCTATATCACTTATATCGCAAGTATTTGAAGCTAAATCATATGTGCCGCATGGATTTGAAGCTGAACCTACTACATTGCACTGATTTGCAGCTAAATAATGTGTTTCGCATGGATTTGAAGCTAAACCTTCTACTTCCCATGGATTTGAACCTAAATCATGTGTTTGGCATGGATTTGAAGCTAAACCTTCTACTTCGCATTGATTTGCATTTGAATCATGTGTTTCGCATGGATTTGAAGCTAACTCGTTCGTTTCGCATGCAGTTGTAGCTAAATAATATATATCACAAGTATTTGTAGCTAAACCATTTGATTCGCATGGATTTGAAGCTACGCCTTCTACTTCGCATTGGTTTGAAGCTAAATCATTTGTTTCGCATAGAATTGAAGCTACCTCGTTTGTTCCTCTAGCTTTTGAAGCTATATCACTTATATCGCAAGTATTTGAAGCTAAATCATATGTGCCGCATGGATTTGAAGCTGAACCAACTACATCGCACTGATTTGCAGCTAAATAATGTGTTTCGCATGGATTTGAAGATAAATCGTGTGTTTCGCATGGATTTGAAGCTAACTCGTTTGTTCCTCTTGCTTTTGAAGCTATATCACTTATATCGCATGGATTTGAAGCTAAACCTTCTACATCGCATTGATTTGCAGCTAAATCATGTGTTTCGCATGAATTTGAAGGTAACTCGTTCGTTTCGCCTCCATTTGAAACTATATCACTTATATCGCAAGTATTTGAACCTAAATCATGTGTTTCGCTTGGATTTGAAGCTAAACCTTCTACATCGCATTGATTTGAAGCTAAATCGTGTGTATCGCATGGATTTGAAGCTAACTCGTTTGTTTCACATGCAGTTGTAGCTAAATAATGTATATCACAAGCATTTCTAGCTAAACCATTTGTTTCGCATGGATTTGAAGCTAAACCTTCTACTTCGCATTGATTGAAGCTAAATCATTTGTTTCGCATGGAATTGAAGCTACCTCGTTTGTTCCTCCTGCTTTTGAAGCTATATCACTTATATCGCAAGTATTTGAAGCTAAATCATATGTGTCGCATGGATTTGAAGCTGAACCTACTTCATCGCATTGATTTGAAGCTAAAGCTTGTGTATCGCATGGATTTGAAGATAAACCTTCTACATCGCATTGATTTGCAGGATAAATTATGTGTTTCGCATGGATTTGAAGCTAACTCGTTTGTTTCGCATACAGTTGTAGGTACATAATGTATATCACAAGTATTTGTAGCTAAATCATTTGCTTCGCATAGAATTTGAGCTAACACGTTTGTTTCCCCTGCATTTGCAGCTATATCTCTCATGTCGCAAGTTCCTGTGCTAAATCATTTGTTTTGCCTGGATTTGAAGCTATTTCATTTATATCGCAAATATTTGATGGTAACTCATTTATTTCGCATGGATTAGATGCTAAGCCTTCAACTTCGCATTGATTTGAAGCTAAATCATTTGTTTCGCATGGAATGAAGCTACCTCGTTTGTTCCTCCTGCTTTTGAAGCTATATCACTTATATCGCATGGATTTGAAGCTGAACCTACTACATCGCATTGACTTGAAGCTAAATCTTGTGCATCGCATGGATTTGAAGCAAACCATCTACATCGCTTTGATGTAATCTTAATCATGTGTTTCGCATGGATTTGATGCTGAGCCTTCTACTTCGCATTAATTTGAAGCTAAATCATTTGTTTGGCATGGATTTCAAGCTAAACCTTCTACTTCGCATTGATTTGCATTTGAATCATGTGTTTCGCATGGATTTGAAGCTAACTCGTTCGTTTCGCATGCAGTTGTAGCTAAATAATGTATATCACAAGTATTTGTAGCTAAACCATTTGATTCGCATGGATTTGAAGCTACGCCTTCTACTTCGCATTGATTTGAAGCTAAATCATTTGTTTCGCATAGAATTGAAGCTACCTCGTTTGTTCCTCTAGCTTTTGAAGCTATATCACTTATATCGCAAGTATTTGAAGCTAAATCATATGTGCCGCATGGATTTGAAGCTGAACCAACTACATCGCACTGATTTGCAGCTAAATAATGTGTTTCGCATGGATTTGAAGCTAAATCTTGTGCATCGCAATGGATTTGAAGCAAACCATCTACATCGCTTTGATGTGAATCTTAATCATGTGTTTCGCATGGATTTGATGCTGAGCCTTCTACTTCGCATTCATTTGAAGCTAAATCATTTGTTTCGCATGGATTTGAATCTAATCCATGCCCTTCGAATTGATTTCAAGCTAAATCATGTGTTTCGTATGGATTTGAAGCTAAACCTTCTACATCGCATTGATTTGAAGCTAACCCTTCTATATTCTATTGATTTGAAGCTAAACCTTCTACCTCTTATTGATTTGAAGCTAAACCTTCGACATCGCATTGATTTGAAGATAAATCGTGTGTTTCGCATGGGTTTGAAGCTAACTCGTTTGTTCCTCCTGCTTTTGAAGCTATATCACTTATATCGCATGGAATTGAAGCTGAACCTACTACCATCGCATTGATTTGAAGCTAAATCTCGTGTATCGCATGGATTTTATGCTAACTCGTTTGTTTCGCATGCAGTTGTAGCTAAATAATGTATATCACAAGTATTTGTAGCTAAACCATTTGTTTCGCATGAATTTGAAGCTAAGCCTTCCACTTCGCATTGATTTGAAGCTAAATCATTTGTTTCGCATGGAATTGAAGCTACCTCGTTTGTTCCTCTAGCTTTTGAAGCTATATCACTTATATCGCAAGTATTTGAAGCTAAATCATATGTGCCGCATGGATTTGAAGCTGAACCTACTACATTGCACTGATTTGCAGCTAAATAATGTGTTTCGCATGGATTTGAAGCTAAACCTTCTACTTCCCATGGATTTGAACCTAAATCATGTGTTTGGCATGGATTTGAAGCTAAACCTTCTACTTCGCATTGATTTGCATTTGAATCATGTGTTTCGCATGGATTTGAAGCTAACTCGTTCGTTACGCCTGTATTTGAAGCTAGATCACTTATATCGCAAGTATTTGAAGCTAAATCATGTGTTTCGCTTGGATTTGAAGCTAAGCATTCTACATCGCATTGATTTGAAGCTAAATCGTGTGTTTCGCATGGATTTGAAGCTAACTCGTTCGTTTCGCATGCAGTTGTAGCTAAATAATGTATATCACAAGTATTTGTAGCTAAACCATTTTATTCGCATGGATTTGAAACTACGCCTTCTACTTCGCATTGATTTGAAGCTAAATCATTTGTTTCGCATGGAATTGAAGCTACCTCGTTTGTTCCTCCTGCTTTTGAAGCTATATCACTTATATCGCAAGTATTTGAAGCTAAATCATATGCGTCGCATGGATTTGAAGCTGAACCTACTTCATCGCATTGATTTGAAGCTAAAACTTGTGTATCGCATGGATTTGAAGCTAAACCTTCTTCATCCCATGGATTTGAATCTAAATCATGTGTTTGGCATGGATTTGAAGCTAAACCTTCTACTTCGCATTGATTTGCATTTGAATCATGTGTTTCGCATGGATTTGAAGCTAACTCGTTCGTTTCGCATGCAGTTGTAGCTAAATAATGTATATCACAAGTATTTGTAGCTAAACCATTTGATTCGCATGGATTTGAAGCTACGCCTTCTACTTCGCATTGGTTTGAAGCTAAATCATTTGTTTCGCATGGAATTGAAGCTACCTCGTTTGTTCCTCCTGCTTTTGAAGCTATATCACTTATATCGCATGGATTTGAATCTAATCCATGTCCTTCGAACTGATTTCAAGCTAAATCATGTGTTTCGTATGGATTTGAAGCTAAACCTTCTACATCGCATTTATTTGAAGCTAAATCTTGTGTATCGCATGGATTTGAAGCAAACCATCTACATCGCATTGATTTGAAGCTTAATCATGTGTTTCGCATGGATTTGATGCTAACTTGTTTGTTTCGCATGCAGTTGTAGCTAAATAATGTATATCACAAGTATTTGTAGCTAAACCATTTGTTTCGCATGGATTTGAAGCTACGCCTTCTACTTGGCATTGATTTGAAGCTAAATCATTTGTTTCGCATGGAATTGAAGCTACCTCGTTTGTTCCTCCTGCTTTTGAAGCTATATCACTTATATCGCATGGATTTGAAGCTGAACCTACTACATCGCATTGACTTGAAGCTAAATCTTGTGCATCGTATGGATTTGAAGTAAACCATCTACATCGCTGTGATGTATTCTTAATCATGTGTTTCGCATGGATTTGATGCTGAGCCTTCTACTCCGCATTCATTTGAAGCTAAATCATTTGTTTCGCAAGGATTTGAAGCTAATCATTCTATATCGCATTGATTTGAAGCTAAATCGTGTGTTTCGCATGGATTTGAAGCTAACTCGTTCGTTTCGCCTGTATTTGAAGCTAGATCACTTATATCGCTAGTATTTGAAGCTAAATCATGTGTTTCGCTTGGATTTGAAGCTAAACATTCTACATCGCATTGATTTGAAGCTAAATCGTGTGTTTCGCATGGATTTGAAGCTAACTCGTTCGTTTCGCATGCAGTTGTAGCTAAATAATGTATATCACAAGTATTTGTAGCTAAACCATTTGTTTCGCATGAATTTGAAGCTAAGCCTTCCACTTCGCATTGATTTGAAGCTAAATCATTTGTTTCGCATGGAATTGAAGCTACCTCGTTTGTTCCTCTAGCTTTTGAAGCTATATCACTTATATCGCAAGTATTTGAAGCTAAATCATATGTGTCGTATGGATTTGAAGCAGAACCTTCTACATCGCATTGATTTGAAGCAAAATCTAGTGTATCGCATGGATTTGAAGCTAAACCTTCTACATCGCATTGATTTGCAGCTAAATCATGTGTTTCGCATGAATTTGAAGCTAACTCGTTCGTTTCGCAGGCAGTTGTAGCTAAATAATGTATATCACAAGTATTTGTAGCTAAACCATTTGATTCGCATGGATTTGAAGCTACGCCTTCTACTTCGCATTGATTTGAAGCTAAATCATTTGTTTCGCATGGAATTGAAGCTACTTCGTTTGTTCCTCCTGCTTTTGAAGCTATATCACTTATATCGCATTGATTTGAAGCTGAACCTACTACATCGCATTGACTTGAAGCTAAATCTTGTGCATCGTATGGATTTGAAGCAAACCATCTACATCGCTTTGATGTAATCTTAATCATGTGTTTCGCATGGATTTGATGCTGAGCCTTCTACTTCGCATTCATTTTAAGCTAAATCATTTGTTTCGCATGGATTTGAATCTAATCCATGTCCTTCGAATTGATTTCAAGCTAAATCATGTGTTTCGTATGGATTTGAAGCTAAACCTTCTACATCGCATTGATTTGAAGCTAAACCTTCTATATTCTATTGATTTGAAGCTAAACCTTCTACCTCTTATTGATTTGAAGCTAAACCTTCGATATCGCATTGATTTGAAGATAAATCGTGTGTTTCGCATGGATTTGAAGCTAACTCGTTTGTTTCGCATGCAGTTGTAGCTAAATAATGTATATCACAAGTATTTGTAGTTAAACCATTTGTTTTGCATGGATATGAAGCCAAGCCTTCTACTTCGCATTCATTTGAAGCTAAATTATTTGTTTCACATGGATTTGAATCTAAGCCTTGTCCCTTCGAATTGATTTGAATCTAAATCATGTGTGTCGTATGGATTTGAAGCTAAACCAGCTACATCGCATTTATTTGAAGCTAACCTTCTACATCGCATTGATTTGAAGCTAAACCTACTATATTCTATTGATTCGAAGCTAAACCATCTACCTCTTATTGATTTGAAGCTAAACCTTCTATATCGCATTGATTTGAAGATAAATCGTGTGTTTCGCATGGATTTGAAGCTAACTCGTTAGTTTCGCATGCAGTTGTATCTAGATAATGTATATCACAAGTATTTGTAGCTGAACAATTTGTTTCGCATGGATTTGAAGCTACGCCTTCTACTTCGCATTGATTTGAAGCTAAATCATTTGTTTCGGATGGAATTGAAGCCACCTCGTTTGTTCCTGCAGCTTTTGAAGCTATATCACTTATATCGCAAGTATTTGAAGCCAAATCATATGTGTCTTATGGATTTGAAGCAAAACCTTCTACATCGCATTGATTTGAAGCAAAATCTAGTGTATCGCATGGATTTGAAGCTAAACCTTCTACATCGCATTGATTTGCAGCTAAATCATGTGTTTCGCATGAATTTGAAGCTAACTCGTTCGTTTCGCCTCCATTTGAAACTATATCACTTATATCGCAAGTATTTGAAGCTAAATCATATGTGCCGCATGGATTTGAAGCTGAACCTACTACATCGCACTGATTTGCAGCTAAATAATGTGTTTCGCATGGATTTGAAGCTAAACCTTCTACATCCCATGGATTTGAATCTAAATCATGTGTTTGGCATGGATTTGAAGCTGAACCTTCTACTTCGCATTGATTTGCATTTGAATCATGTGTTTCGCATGGATTTGAAGCTAACTCGTTCGTTTCGCCTGTATTTGAAGCTAGATCACTTATATCGCAAGTATTTGAATCTAAATCATGTGTTTCGCTTGGATTTGAAGCTAAACATTCTACATCGCATTGATTTGAAGCGAAATCATTTATTTCGCATGGAATTGAAGCTACCTCCTTTGTTCCTCCTGCTTTTGAAGCTATATCACTTATATCGCATGGATTTGAAGCTGAATCTACTACATCGCATTAACTTGAACCTAAATCTTGTGTATCGCATGGATTTGAAGCAAACCATCTACATCGCTTTGATGTGAATCTTAATCATGTGTTTCGCATGGATTTGATGCTGAGCCTTCTACTTCGCATTCATTTGAAGCTAAATCATTTGTTTCGCATGGATTTGAATCTAATCCATGTCCTTCGAATTGATTTCAAGCTAAATCATGTGTTTCGTAAGGATTTGAAGCTAAACCTTCTACATCGCATTGATTTGAATCTAACCCTTCTATGTTCTATTGATTTGAAGCTAAACCTTCTACCTCTTATTGATTTGAAGCTATACCTTCGACATCGCATTGATTTGAAGCTAAATCATTTGTTTCGCATGGAATTGAAGCTACCTCGTTTGTTCCTCTAGCTTTGAAGCTATATCACTTATATCGCAAGTATTTGAAGCTAAATCATATGTGTCGTATGGATTTGAAGCAGAACCTTTTACATCGCATTGATTTGAAGATAAATCGTGTGTTACGCATGGATTTGAAGCTAACTCGTTTGTTCCTCTTGCTTTTGAAGCTATATCACTTATATCGCATGGATTTGAAGCTGAACCTACTACATCGCATGGATTTGAAGCTAAACCATCTACATCCCATGGATTTGAATCTAAATCATGTGTTTGGCATGGATTTGAATCTAAACCTTCTACTTCGCATTGATTTGCATTTGAATCATGTGTTTCGCATGGATTTGAAGCTAACTCGTTCGTTTCGCATGCAGTTGTAGCTAGATCACTTATATCGCAAGTATTTGAAGCTAAATCATGTGTATCGCATGGATTTGAAGCAAACCATCTACATCGCATTAATTTGAAGCTTAATCATGTGTTTCGCATGGATTTGATGCTAACTCGTTTGTTTCGCATGTAGCTGTAGCTAAATAATGTATATCATAAGTATTTGTAGCTAAACCATTTGTTTCGCATGAATTTGAAGCTAAGCCTTCCACTTCGCATTGATTTGAAGCTAAATCATTTGTTTCGCATGGAATTGAAGCTACCTCGTTTGTTCCTCTAGCTTTTGAAGCTATATCACTTATATCGCAAGTATTTGAAGCTAAATCATATGTGTCGTATGGATTTGAAGCGGAACCTTCTACATCGCATTGATTTGAAGCAAAATCTAGTGTATCGCATGGATTTGAAGCTAAACCTTCTACATCGCATTGATTTGCAACTAAATCATGTGTTTCGCATGAATTTGAAGCTAACTCGTTCCTTTCGCCTCGATTTGAAACTATATCACATATATCGCAAGTATTTGAAGCTAAATCATATGTGCCGCATGGATTTGAAGCTGAACCTACTACATCGCACTGATTTGCAGCTAAATAATGTGTTTCGCATGGATTTGAAGCTAAACCATCTACATCCCATGGATTTGAATCTAAATCATGTGTTTGGCATGGATTTGAATCTAAACCTTCTACTTCGCATTGATTTGCATTTGAATCATGTGTTTCGCATGGATTTGAAGCTAACTCGTTCGTTTCGCATGCAGTTGTAGCTAAATAATGTATATCACAAGTATTTGTAGCTAAACCATTTGATTCGCATGGATTTGAAGCTACGCCTTCTACTTCGCATTGATTTGAAGCTACGCCTTCTACTTCGCATTGATTTGAAGCTAAATCATTTGTTTCGCATGGAATTGAAGCTACCTCGTTTGTTCCTCCTGCTTTTGAAGCTATATCACTTATATCGCATGGATTTGAAGCTGAACCTACTACATCGCATTGACTTGAAGCTAAATCTTGTGCATCGCATGCATTTGAATCAAACCATCTACATCGCTTTGCTGTAATCTTAATCATGTGTTTCGCATGGATTTGATGCTGAGCCTTCTACTTCGCATTCATTTGAAGCTAAATCATTTGTTTCGCATGGATTTGAATCTAATCCATGTCCTTCGAATTGATTTCAAGCTAAATCATGTGTTTCGTATGGATTTGAAGCTAAACCTTCTACATCGCATTGATTTGAAGCTAACCCTTCTATGTTCTATTGATTTGAAGCTAAACCTTCTACCTCTTATTGATTTGAAGCTAAACCTTCGACATCGCATTGATTTGAAGCTAAATCATTTGTTTCGCATGGAATTGAAGCTACCTCGTTTGTTCCTCTAGCTTTTGAAGCTATATCACTTATATCGCAAGTATTTGAAGCTAAATCATATGTGTCGTATGGATTTGAAGCAGAACCTTTTACATCGCATTGATTTGAAGCTAAATCGTGTGTTTCGCATGAATTTGAAGCTAACTCGTTCGTTTCGCAGGCAGTTGTAGCTAAATAATGTATATCACAAGTATTTGTAGCTAAACCATTTGATTCGCATGGATTTGAAGCTACGCCTTCTACTTCGCATTGATTTGAAGCTAAATCATTTGTTTCGCATGGAATTGAAGCTACTTCGTTTGTTCCTCCTGCTTTTGAAGCTATATCACTTATATCGCATTGATTTGAAGCTGAACCTACTACATCGCATTGACTTGAAGCTAAATCTTGTGCATCGTATGGATTTGAAGCAAACCATCTACATCGCTTTGATGTAATCTTAATCAAGTGTTTCGCATGGATTTGATGCTGAGCCTTCTACTTCGCATTCATTTTAAGCTAAATCATTTGTTTCGCATGGATTTGAATCTAATCCATGTCCTTCGAATTGATTTCAAGCTAAATCATGTGTTTCGTATGGATTTGAAGCTAAACCTTCTACATCGCATTGATTTGAAGCTAACCCTTCTATATTCTATTGATTTGAAGCTAAACCTTCTACCTCTTATTGATTTGAAGCTAAACCTTCGATATCGCATTGATTTGAAGATAAATCGTGTGTTTCGCATGGATTTGAAGCTAACTCGTTTGTTTCGCATGCAGTTGTAGCTAAATAATGTATATCACAAGTATTTGTAGTTAAACCACTTGTTTTGCATGGATATGAAGCCAAGCCTTCTACTTCGCATTCATTTGAAGCTAAATTATTTGTTTCACATGGATTTGAATCTAAGCCTTGTCCTTCGAATTGATTTGAATCTAAATCATGTGTGTCGTATGGATTTGAAGCTAAACCAGCTACATCGCATTTATTTGAAGCTAAACCTTCTACATCGCATTGATTTGATGCTAAACCTACTATATTCTATTGATTCGAAGCTAAACCATCTACCTCTTATTGATTTGAAGCTAAACCTTCTATATCGCATTGATTTGAAGATAAATCGTGTGTTTCGCATGGATTTGAAGCTAACTCGTTAGTTTCGCATGCAGTTGTATCTAGATAATGTATATCACAAGTATTTGTAGCTGAACAATTTGTTTCGCATGGATTTGAAGCTACGCCTTCTACTTCGCATTGATTTGAAGCTAAATCATTTGTTTCGCATGGAATTGAAGCCACCTCGTTTGTTCCTGCAGCTTTTGAAGCTATATCACTTATATCGCAAGTATTTGAAGCCAAATCATATGTGTCTTATGGATTTGAAGCAAAACCTTCTACATCGCATTGATTTGAAGCAAAATCTAGTGTATCGCATGGATTTGAAGCTAAACCTTCTACATCGCATTGATTTGCAGCTAAATCATGTGTTTCGCATGAATTTGAAGCTAACTCGTTCGTTTCGCCTCCATTTGAAACTATATCACTTATATCGCAAGTATTTGAAGCTAAATCATATGTGCCGCATGGATTTGAAGCTGAACCTACTACATCGCACTGATTTGCAGCTAAATAATGTGTTTCGCATGGATTTGAAGCTAAACCTTCTACATCCCATGGATTTGAATCTAAATCATGTGTTTGGCATGGATTTGAAGCTGAACCTTCTACTTCGCATTGATTTGCATTTGAATCATGTGTTTCGCATGGATTTGAAGCTAACTCGTTCGTTTCGCCTGTATTTGAAGCTAGATCACTTATATCGCAAGTATTTGAATCTAAATCATGTGTTTCGCTTGGATTTGAAGCTAAACATTCTACATCGCATTGATTTGAAGCGAAATCATTTATTTCGCATGGAATTGAAGCTACCTCGTTTGTTCCTCCTGCTTTTGAAGCTATATCACTTATATCGCATGGATTTGAAGCTGAATCTACTACATCGCATTAACTTGAACCTAAATCTTGTGTATCGCATGGATTTGAAGCAAACCATCTACATCGCTTTGATGTGAATCTTAATCATGTGTTTCGCATGGATTTGATGCTGAGCCTTCTACTTCGCATTCATTTGAAGCTAAATCATTTGTTTCGCATGGATTTGAATCTAATCCATGTCCTTCGAATTGATTTCAAGCTAAATCATGTGTTTCGTAAGGATTTGAAGCTAAACCTTCTACATCGCATTGATTTGAAGCTAAACCTTCTATATTCTATTGATTTGAAGCTAAACCGTCTACCTCTTATTGATTTGGAGCTAAACCTTCGACATCGCATTGATTTGAAGCTAAACCTTCGACATCGCATTGATTTGAAGATAAATCGTGTGTTACGCATGGATTTGAAGCTAACTCGTTTGTTCCTCTTGCTTTTGAAGCTATATCACTTATATCGCATGGATTTGAAGCTGAACCTACTACATCGCATGGATTTGAAGCTAAACCATCTACATCCCATGGATTTGAATCTAAATCATGTGTTTGGCATGGATTTGAATCTAAACCTTCTACTTCGCATTGATTTGCATTTGAATCATGTGTTTCGCATGGATTTGAAGCTAACTCGTTCGTTTCGCATGCAGTTGTAGCTAGATCACTTATATCGCAAGTATTTGAAGCTAAATCATGTGTATCGCATGGATTTGAAGCAAACCATCTACATCGCATTAATTTGAAGCTTAATCATGTGTTTCGCATGGATTTGATGCTAACTCGTTTGTTTCGCATGTAGCTGTAGCTAAATAATGTATATCATAAGTATTTGTAGCTAAACCATTTGTTTCGCATGAATTTGAAGCTAAGCCTTCCACTTCGCATTGATTTGAAGCTAAATCATTTGTTTCGCATGGAATTGAAGCTACCTCGTTTGTTCCTCTAGCTTTTGAAGCTATATCACTTATATCGCAAGTATTTGAAGCTAAATCATATGTGTCGTATGGATTTGAAGCGGAACCTTCTACATCGCATTGATTTGAAGCAAAATCTAGTGTATCGCATGGATTTGAAGCTAAACCTTCTACATCGCATTGATTTGCAGCTAAATCATGTGTTTCGCATGAATTTGAAGCTAACTCGTTCCTTTCGCCTCGATTTGAAACTATATCACATATATCGCAAGTATTTGAAGCTAAATCATATGTGCCGCATGGATTTGAAGCTGAACCTACTACATCGCACTGATTTGCAGCTAAATAATGTGTTTCGCATGGATTTGAAGCTAAACCATCTACATCCCATGGATTTGAATCTAAATCATGTGTTTGGCATGGATTTGAATCTAAACCTTCTACTTCGCATTGATTTGCATTTGAATCATGTGTTTCGCATGGATTTGAAGCTAACTCGTTCGTTTCGCATGCAGTTGTAGCTAAATAATGTATATCACAAGTATTTGTAGCTAAACCATTTGATTCGCATGGATTTGAAGCTACGCCTTCTACTTCGCATTGATTTGAAGCTAAATCATTTGTTTCGCATGGAATTGAAGCTACCTCGTTTGTTCCTCCTGCTTTTGAAGCTATATCACTTATATCGCATGGATTTGAAGCTGAACCTACTACATCGCATTGACTTGAAGCTAAATCTTGTGCATCGCATGCATTTGAATCAAACCATCTACATCGCTTTGCTGTAATCTTAATCATGTGTTTCGCATGGATTTGATGCTGAGCCTTCTACTTCGCATTCATTTGAAGCTAAATCATTTGTTTCGCATGGATTTGAATCTAATCCATGTCCTTCGAATTGATTTCAAGCTAAATCATGTGTTTCGTATGGATTTGAAGCTAAACCTTCTACATCGCATTGATTTGAAGCTAACCCTTCTATGTTCTATTGATTTGAAGCTAAACCTTCTACCTCTTATTGATTTGAAGCTAAACCTTCGACATCGCATTGATTTGAAGCTAAATCATTTGTTTCGCATGGAATTGAAGCTACCTCGTTTGTTCCTCTAGCTTTTGAAGCTATATCACTTATATCGCAAGTATTTGAAGCTAAATCATATGTGTCGTATGGATTTGAAGCAGAACCTTTTACATCGCATTGATTTGAAGCTAAATCTAGTGTATCGCATGGATTTGAAGCTAAACCTTCTACATCGCATTGATTTGCAGCTAAATCATGTGTTTCGCCTGAATTTGAAGGTAACTCGTTCGTTTCGCCTCCATTTGAAACTATATCACTTGTATCGCAAGCATTTGAACCTAAATCATGTGTTTCGCTTGGATTTGAAGCTAAACCTTCTACATCGCATTGATTTGAAGCTAAATCGTGTGTATCGCATGGATTTGAAGCTAACTCGTTTGTTTCACATGCAGTTGTAGCTAAATAATGTATATCACAAGCATTTCTAGCTAAACCATTTGTTTCGCATGACTTTGAAGCTACGCCTTCTACATCGCATTGACTTGAAGCTAAACCTTGTGTATCGCATGGATTTGAAGCAAACCATCTACATCGCATTGATTTGAAGCAAAATCTAGTGTATCGCATGGATTTGAAGCTAAACCTTCTAGATCACATTGATTTGCAGCTAAATCATGTGTTTCGCATGAATTTGAAGCTAACTCGTTCGATTCGCCTCGATTTGAAACTATATCACATATATCGCAAGTATTTGAAGCTAAATTCATAATATGTGCCGCATGGATTTGAAGCTGAACCTACTACATCGCACTGATTTGCAGCTAAATAATGTGTTTCGCATGGATTTGAAGCTAAACCATCTACATCCCATGGATTTGAATCTAAATCATGTGTTTGGCATGGATTTGAATCTAAACCTTCTACTTCGCATTGATTTGCATTTGAATCATGTGTTTCGCATGGATTTGAAGCTAACTCGTCCGTTTCGCATGCAGTTGTAGCTAAATAATGTATATCACAAGTATTTGTAGCTAAACCATTTGATTCGCATGGATTTGAAGCTACGCCTTCTACTTCGCATTGATTTGAAGCTAAATCATTTGTTTCGCATGGAATTGAAGCTACCTCGTTTGTTCCTCCTGCTTTTGAAGCTATATCACTTATATCGCATGGATTTGAAGCTGAACCTACTACATCGCATTGACTTGAAGCTAAATCTTGTGCATCGCATGCATTTGAATCAAACCATCTACATCGCTTTGCTGTAATCTTAATCATGTGTTTCGCATGGATTTGATGCTGAGCCTTCTACTTCGCATTCATTTGAAGCTAAATCATTTGTTTCGCATGGATTTGAATCTAATCCATGTCCTTCGAATTGATTTCAAGCTAAATCATGTGTTTCGTATGGATTTGAAGCTAAACCTTCTACATCGCATTGATTTGAATCTAACCCTTCTATGTTCTATTGATTTGAAGCTAAACCTTCTACCTCTTATTGATTTGAAGCTATACCTTCGACATCGCATTGATTTGAAGCTAAATCATTTGTTTCGCATGGAATTGAAGCTACCTCGTTTGTTCCTCTAGCTTTGAAGCTATATCACTTATATCGCAAGTATTTGAAGCTAAATCATATGTGTCGTATGGATTTGAAGCAGAACCTTTTACATCGCATTGATTTGAAGCTAAATCTAGTGTATCGCATGGATTTGAAGCTAAACCTTCTACATCGCATTGATTTGCAGCTAAATCATGTGTTTCGCCTGAATTTGAAGGTAACTCGTTCGTTTCGCCTCCATTTGAAACTATATCACTTGTATCGCAAGTATTTGAACCTAAATCATGTGTTTCGCTTGGATTTGAAGCTAAACCTTCTACTTCGCATTCATTTGAAGCTAAATCATGTGTTTCGCTTGGATGTGAAGCTAACTCGTTCGTTGCGCATGCAGTTAAATCTAAATAACGTATAATCACAAGTAGTTGTACCTAAACCATTTGCTTCGAATGGATTTGAAGCTAAACCTTCTACATCGCATTGATTTGAAGCTTATTCGTGTGTTTTGCATGAATTTGAAGCTAACTCGATTGTTTCCCCTGCATTTGAAGCTATATCACTTATATCGCAAGTATCTGACCCTAAATAATTTGTGTCGCATGGATTTGAAGCTAAACCTTCTACATCGTGTTGATTTGAAGCTTAATCATGTGTTTCGCATGGACTTGAAGCTAACTCGTTTGTGTCACATGCAGCTGAAGCTATATCACCTATTTGCGAAGTGTTTGAAGCTCAATCGTTTGTTCCGCGTGGATTTGAAGCTAAACCTTCTACATCGCATTGATTTTAAGCTAAATCATGTGTTTCGCTTGTATATGAAGCTAAACCTTCTACATAGAATTGATTTGAACCCTAATCATGTGTTTTGCATGGATTTGAAGCTAAATCTTCTACATCGCATTGATTTGAAGCTAACTCGTTTGTTTAGCCTGCGTTTGAAGCTATATCACTTAAATCGCAAGTATTTGAAACTGAATCATTTGTTTCGCATGTATTTGAAGCTAATCCTTCTACATCGTATAGGTGTGAAGCTAAATGAAGCTATTTCATTTATAACGCAAGTATTTGAAGCCAAACCATTTGATTCGCATGGATTTGAAGATTAGCCTTCTACTTCGCATTAATTTGAATCTATCTCGATTGTTTCGCATGCAGTTGAAGCTAAATCACGTTTATCACAAGTAGCTGAAACTAAACCATTTTATTCGCATTGATTTGAAGCTATGCCTTCTACGTCGCACTGATTTGAAGCTAAATCATGTGTTTCGCATGAATTAGAATATAACTCGTTTGTTTCGTCTGCATTTGAAGCTATTTCATTTATATTGCGAGTATTTGAATCTTTATCATGTGTTTCCCTCGGATTTGAAACTAAGCCTTCTACATCGTACTGATTTGAAGCTAAATCATGCGTTTCGAATGGATTTGAAGCTAACTCTATTGTTTCGCGTGCATTTGAAGCTAAATCATGTATATGACAAGTATTTGAAGCTAAACCATTTGTTTCGCATCGTTTCGAAGATAAGCCTTCTACTTCGCATTGATTTGAAGCTAAATCATGTGACTCGCATGGGTTTGAAGATAACTCGTTTGTTTCGCCTGCATTTGAAGCTATATCACTTATATTTGCGAGTATTTGAAGCTAAACCTTTTGTTTCGCATGGATTTTTAAGTTAAGCCTTCTACTTCGCAAGAATTTCAAACTAAATCATGTGTTTCGCATGGATTTGAATCTAACTCGTTTGTTTCGCCTGCATTTGAAGCTATATCACTTATATCGCAAGTATATGAAGCTAAATAATTTGTGTCGCATGGATTTGATGCTAAGTCTTCTATTTCGCATTGATTTGTAGCTAAATCATGTGTTTCGCTTGGATTTGAAGCTATCTCGTTTGTTTCGCAAGCAGTTGAAGCTAAATCATGTATATCACAAGTATTTGAAGCTGAACCATTTGTTTCGCATGTATTTGAACCTAAATCTTCTACTTCGCATTGATTTGAAGTTAAATCATGTGTTTCGCTTGGATTTGAAGCTAACTCATTTGTTTCGCATGCAGTTGAAGCTAAATCATGTATATCACAAGTATTTGAAGCTGAACCATCTGTTTCGCATGGATTTGGAGGTACATCTTCTACTTCCCATTGATTTGAAGTTAAATCATGTGTTACGCTTGGATTTGAGGATCACTCGTTTGTTTCGCCTGCATTTGAATCTAGATCACTTATATCGCAAGTATGAGAAGCTAATTAACTTGCGTTGCATGGATTTGATGCTAAGCCTTCTACTTCCCATTAATTTGCAGCTAAATTATGTGTTTCGCATGGATTTGAAGCTAACTCGTTCGTTTCGCCTGCAGTTGAACCTACATCACTTATATCGCAAGTAATTGAAGCTAAATCATGTGTATCGCGTGGATTTTGAAGCTAACTCGTTTGATTAGTCTGCATTTGAAGCTATATCACTTACACCCCAAGTGTTTGAAGCTAAATCATGTGTATCGCATGGATTTGAAGCTAACTCGTTCGTTTCGCATGCAGTTGTAGCTAAATAATGTATATCACAAGTAATGGTAGCTAAACCATTTGTTTTGCATGGATTTGAAGCTACGCCTTCTACTTCGCATTGATTTGAAGCTAAATCATTTGTTTCGCATGGAATTGAAGCCACCTCGTTTGTTCCTGCAGCTTTTGAAGCTATATCACTTATATCGCAAGTATTTGAAGCCAAATCATATGTGTCTTATGGATTTGAAGCAAAACCTTCTACATCGCATTGATTTGAAGCAAAATCTAGTGTATCGCATGGATTTGAAGCTAAACCTTCTACATCGCATTGATTTGCAGCTAAATCATGTGTTTCGCATGAATTTGAAGCTAACTCGTTCGTTTCGCCTCCATTTGAAACTATATCACTTATATCGCAAGTATTTGAAGCTAAATCATATGTGCCGCATGGATTTGAAGCTGAACCTACTACATCGCACTGATTTGCAGCTAAATAATGTGTTTCGCATGGATTTGAAGCTAAACCTTCTACATCCCATGGATTTGAATCTAAATCATGTGTTTGGCATGGATTTGAAGCTGAACCTTCTACTTCGCATTGATTTGCATTTGAATCATGTGTTTCGCATGGATTTGAAGCTAACTCGTTCGTTTCGCCTGTATTTGAAGCTAGATCACTTATATCGCAAGTATTTGAATCTAAATCATGTGTTTCGCTTGGATTTGAAGCTAAACATTCTACATCGCATTGATTTGAAGCGAAATCATTTATTTCGCATGGAATTGAAGCTACCTCGTTTGTTCCTCCTGCTTTTGAAGCTATATCACTTATATCGCATGGATTTGAAGCTGAATCTACTACATCGCATTAACTTGAACCTAAATCTTGTGTATCGCATGGATTTGAAGCAAACCATCTACATCGCTTTGATGTGAATCTTAATCATGTGTTTCGCATGGATTTGATGCTGAGCCTTCTACTTCGCATTCATTTGAAGCTAAATCATTTGTTTCGCATGGATTTGAATCTAATCCATGTCCTTCGAATTGATTTCAAGCTAAATCATGTGTTTCGTAAGGATTTGAAGCTAAACCTTCTACATCGCATTGATTTGAAGCTAAACCTTCTATATTCTATTGATTTGAAGCTAAACCGTCTACCTCTTATTGATTTGGAGCTAAACCTTCGACATCGCATTGATTTGAAGCTAAACCTTCGACATCGCATTGATTTGAAGATAAATCGTGTGTTACGCATGGATTTGAAGCTAACTCGTTTGTTCCTCTTGCTTTTGAAGCTATATCACTTATATCGCATGGATTTGAAGCTGAACCTACTACATCGCATGGATTTGAAGCTAAACCATCTACATCCCATGGATTTGAATCTAAATCATGTGTTTGGCATGGATTTGAATCTAAACCTTCTACTTCGCATTGATTTGCATTTGAATCATGTGTTTCGCATGGATTTGAAGCTAACTCGTTCGTTTCGCATGCAGTTGTAGCTAGATCACTTATATCGCAAGTATTTGAAGCTAAATCATGTGTATCGCATGGATTTGAAGCAAACCATCTACATCGCATTAATTTGAAGCTTAATCATGTGTTTCGCATGGATTTGATGCTAACTCGTTTGTTTCGCATGTAGCTGTAGCTAAATAATGTATATCATAAGTATTTGTAGCTAAACCATTTGTTTCGCATGAATTTGAAGCTAAGCCTTCCACTTCGCATTGATTTGAAGCTAAATCATTTGTTTCGCATGGAATTGAAGCTACCTCGTTTGTTCCTCTAGCTTTTGAAGCTATATCACTTATATCGCAAGTATTTGAAGCTAAATCATATGTGTCGTATGGATTTGAAGCGGAACCTTCTACATCGCATTGATTTGAAGCAAAATCTAGTGTATCGCATGGATTTGAAGCTAAACCTTCTACATCGCATTGATTTGCAGCTAAATCATGTGTTTCGCATGAATTTGAAGCTAACTCGTTCCTTTCGCCTCGATTTGAAACTATATCACATATATCGCAAGTATTTGAAGCTAAATCATATGTGCCGCATGGATTTGAAGCTGAACCTACTACATCGCACTGATTTGCAGCTAAATAATGTGTTTCGCATGGATTTGAAGCTAAACCATCTACATCCCATGGATTTGAATCTAAATCATGTGTTTGGCATGGATTTGAATCTAAACCTTCTACTTCGCATTGATTTGCATTTGAATCATGTGTTTCGCATGGATTTGAAGCTAACTCGTTCGTTTCGCATGCAGTTGTAGCTAAATAATGTATATCACAAGTATTTGTAGCTAAACCATTTGATTCGCATGGATTTGAAGCTACGCCTTCTACTTCGCATTGATTTGAAGCTAAATCATTTGTTTCGCATGGAATTGAAGCTACCTCGTTTGTTCCTCCTGCTTTTGAAGCTATATCACTTATATCGCATGGATTTGAAGCTGAACCTACTACATCGCATTGACTTGAAGCTAAATCTTGTGCATCGCATGCATTTGAATCAAACCATCTACATCGCTTTGCTGTAATCTTAATCATGTGTTTCGCATGGATTTGATGCTGAGCCTTCTACTTCGCATTCATTTGAAGCTAAATCATTTGTTTCGCATGGATTTGAATCTAATCCATGTCCTTCGAATTGATTTCAAGCTAAATCATGTGTTTCGTATGGATTTGAAGCTAAACCTTCTACATCGCATTGATTTGAAGCTAACCCTTCTATGTTCTATTGATTTGAAGCTAAACCTTCTACCTCTTATTGATTTGAAGCTAAACCTTCGACATCGCATTGATTTGAAGCTAAATCATTTGTTTCGCATGGAATTGAAGCTACCTCGTTTGTTCCTCTAGCTTTTGAAGCTATATCACTTATATCGCAAGTATTTGAAGCTAAATCATATGTGTCGTATGGATTTGAAGCAGAACCTTTTACATCGCATTGATTTGAAGCTAAATCTAGTGTATCGCATGGATTTGAAGCTAAACCTTCTACATCGCATTGATTTGCAGCTAAATCATGTGTTTCGCCTGAATTTGAAGGTAACTCGTTCGTTTCGCCTCCATTTGAAACTATATCACTTGTATCGCAAGCATTTGAACCTAAATCATGTGTTTCGCTTGGATTTGAAGCTAAACCTTCTACATCGCATTGATTTGAAGCTAAATCGTGTGTATCGCATGGATTTGAAGCTAACTCGTTTGTTTCACATGCAGTTGTAGCTAAATAATGTATATCACAAGCATTTCTAGCTAAACCATTTGTTTCGCATGACTTTGAAGCTACGCCTTCTACATCGCATTGACTTGAAGCTAAACCTTGTGTATCGCATGGATTTGAAGCAAACCATCTACATCGCATTGATTTGAAGCAAAATCTAGTGTATCGCATGGATTTGAAGCTAAACCTTCTAGATCACATTGATTTGCAGCTAAATCATGTGTTTCGCATGAATTTGAAGCTAACTCGTTCGATTCGCCTCGATTTGAAACTATATCACATATATCGCAAGTATTTGAAGCTAAATCATATGTGCCGCATGGATTTGAAGCTGAACCTACTACATCGCACTGATTTGCAGCTAAATAATGTGTTTCGCATGGATTTGAAGCTAAACCATCTACATCCCATGGATTTGAATCTAAATCATGTGTTTGGCATGGATTTGAATCTAAACCTTCTACTTCGCATTGATTTGCATTTGAATCATGTGTTTCGCATGGATTTGAAGCTAACTCGTCCGTTTCGCATGCAGTTGTAGCTAAATAATGTATATCACAAGTATTTGTAGCTAAACCATTTGATTCGCATGGATTTGAAGCTACGCCTTCTACTTCGCATTGATTTGAAGCTAAATCATTTGTTTCGCATGGAATTGAAGCTACCTCGTTTGTTCCTCCTGCTTTTGAAGCTATATCACTTATATCGCATGGATTTGAAGCTGAACCTACTACATCGCATTGACTTGAAGCTAAATCTTGTGCATCGCATGCATTTGAATCAAACCATCTACATCGCTTTGCTGTAATCTTAATCATGTGTTTCGCATGGATTTGATGCTGAGCCTTCTACTTCGCATTCATTTGAAGCTAAATCATTTGTTTCGCATGGATTTGAATCTAATCCATGTCCTTCGAATTGATTTCAAGCTAAATCATGTGTTTCGTATGGATTTGAAGCTAAACCTTCTACATCGCATTGATTTGAATCTAACCCTTCTATGTTCTATTGATTTGAAGCTAAACCTTCTACCTCTTATTGATTTGAAGCTATACCTTCGACATCGCATTGATTTGAAGCTAAATCATTTGTTTCGCATGGAATTGAAGCTACCTCGTTTGTTCCTCTAGCTTTGAAGCTATATCACTTATATCGCAAGTATTTGAAGCTAAATCATATGTGTCGTATGGATTTGAAGCAGAACCTTTTACATCGCATTGATTTGAAGCTAAATCTAGTGTATCGCATGGATTTGAAGCTAAACCTTCTACATCGCATTGATTTGCAGCTAAATCATGTGTTTCGCCTGAATTTGAAGGTAACTCGTTCGTTTCGCCTCCATTTGAAACTATATCACTTGTATCGCAAGTATTTGAACCTAAATCATGTGTTTCGCTTGGATTTGAAGCTAAACCTTCTACTTCGCATTCATTTGAAGCTAAATCATGTGTTTCGCTTGGATGTGAAGCTAACTCGTTCGTTGCGCATGCAGTTAAATCTAAATAACGTATAATCACAAGTAGTTGTACCTAAACCATTTGCTTCGAATGGATTTGAAGCTAAACCTTCTACATCGCATTGATTTGAAGCTTATTCGTGTGTTTTGCATGAATTTGAAGCTAACTCGATTGTTTCCCCTGCATTTGAAGCTATATCACTTATATCGCAAGTATCTGACCCTAAATAATTTGTGTCGCATGGATTTGAAGCTAAACCTTCTACATCGTGTTGATTTGAAGCTTAATCATGTGTTTCGCATGGACTTGAAGCTAACTCGTTTGTGTCACATGCAGCTGAAGCTATATCACCTATTTGCGAAGTGTTTGAAGCTCAATCGTTTGTTCCGCGTGGATTTGAAGCTAAACCTTCTACATCGCATTGATTTTAAGCTAAATCATGTGTTTCGCTTGTATATGAAGCTAAACCTTCTACATAGAATTGATTTGAACCCTAATCATGTGTTTTGCATGGATTTGAAGCTAAATCTTCTACATCGCATTGATTTGAAGCTAACTCGTTTGTTTAGCCTGCGTTTGAAGCTATATCACTTAAATCGCAAGTATTTGAAACTGAATCATTTGTTTCGCATGTATTTGAAGCTAATCCTTCTACATCGTATAGGTGTGAAGCTAAATGAAGCTATTTCATTTATAACGCAAGTATTTGAAGCCAAACCATTTGATTCGCATGGATTTGAAGATTAGCCTTCTACTTCGCATTAATTTGAATCTATCTCGATTGTTTCGCATGCAGTTGAAGCTAAATCACGTTTATCACAAGTAGTTGAAACTAAACCATTTTATTCGCATTGATTTGAAGCTATGCCTTCTACGTCGCACTGATTTGAAGCTAAATCATGTGTTTCGCATGAATTAGAATATAACTCGTTTGTTTCGTCTGCATTTGAAGCTATTTCATTTATATTGCGAGTATTTGAATCTTTATCATGTGTTTCCCTCGGATTTGAAACTAAGCCTTCTACATCGTACTGATTTGAAGCTAAATCATGCGTTTCGAATGGATTTGAAGCTAACTCTATTGTTTCGCGTGCATTTGAAGCTAAATCATGTATATGACAAGTATTTGAAGCTAAACCATTTGTTTCGCATCGTTTCGAAGATAAGCCTTCTACTTCGCATTGATTTGAAGCTAAATCATGTGACTCGCATGGGTTTGAAGATAACTCGTTTGTTTCGCCTGCATTTGAAGCTATATCACTTATATTTGCGAGTATTTGAAGCTAAACCTTTTGTTTCGCATGGATTTTTAAGTTAAGCCTTCTACTTCGCAAGAATTTCAAACTAAATCATGTGTTTCGCATGGATTTGAATCTAACTCGTTTGTTTCGCCTGCATTTGAAGCTATATCACTTATATCGCAAGTATATGAAGCTAAATAATTTGTGTAGCATGGATTTGATGCTAAGTCTTCTATTTCGCATTGATTTGTAGCTAAATCATGTGTTTCGCTTGGATTTGAAGCTATCTCGTTTGTTTCGCAAGCAGTTGAAGCTAAATCATGTATATCACAAGTATTTGAAGCTGAACCATTTGTTTCGCATGTATTTGAACCTAAATCTTCTACTTCGCATTGATTTGAAGTTAAATCATGTGTTTCGCTTGGATTTGAAGCTAACTCATTTGTTTCGCATGCAGTTGAAGCTAAATCATGTATATCACAAGTATTTGAAGCTGAACCATCTGTTTCGCATGGATTTGGAGGTACATCTTCTACTTCCCATTGATTTGAAGTTAAATCATGTGTTACGCTTGGATTTGAGGATCACTCGTTTGTTTCGCCTGCATTTGAATCTAGATCACTTATATCGCAAGTATGAGAAGCTAATTAACTTGCGTTGCATGGATTTGATGCTAAGCCTTCTACTTCCCATTAATTTGCAGCTAAATTATGTGTTTCGCATGGATTTGAAGCTAACTCGTTCGTTTCGCCTGCAGTTGAACCTACATCACTTATATCGCAAGTAATTGAAGCTAAATCATGTGTATCGCGTGGATTTTGAAGCTAACTCGTTTGATTAGTCTGCATTTGAAGCTATATCACTTACACCCCAAGTGTTTGAAGCTAAATCATGTGTATCGCATGGATTTGAAGCTAACTCGTTCGTTTCGCATGCAGTTGTAGCTAAATAATGTATATCACAAGTAATGGTAGCTAAACCATTTGTTTTGCATGGATTTGAAGCTAAGCCTTCTACTTCGCATTCATTTGAAGCTAAATCATTTGTTTCGCATGGATTTGAATCTAAACATTGTACTTCGAATTGATTTGAAGCTAAATCATGTGTTTCGTATGGATTTGAAGCTAAACCTTCTACGTCGCATTGATTTGAAGCTAAATCATGTGTCTCGCATGCATTTGAAGCAAACTCGTTTGTTCCTCCAGCTTTTGAAGCTATATCACTTATATCGAAAGTATTTGAAGCTAAATCATATGTGTCGCATGGATTTGAAGCTGAACCTACTACATCGCATTGATTTGAAGCTAAATCTTGTGTATCGCATGGATTTGAAGCTAAACCTTCCACATGGCATTGATTTGAAGCTAAATCATGTGTATCGCATGGATTTGAAGCTAATTCGTTTCTTTCGACCACATTTGAAGGTATGTCACCTATATCGCTAGTATCTGAAGCTAAATCATTTGTTTCTCATGGATTTGAAGCTAAGCCTACTACTTCGCATTGTTTTGAAGCTAAATCATATGTTTCGTATGGATTTGTAGCTAACTCGTTTGTTTCGCCTGCATTTGAAGCTATATCTTTTATATCGCAACCATCTGAAGCTAAATCATTTGTTTCTCATGGATGTGAAGCTAAGCCATCTACTTCTCATTGATTTGAAGCTAAATCATTTGTATCGCTTGGATTAGAAGCTAACTCGTTTGTTTCGCATGCAGTTGAAGCAAACTCATCTATATCACAAGTATTTGTAGCTAATCAATTTGTTCCGCAAGTATTTGAAGCTAAGCCTTCTACTTCGCATTGATTTGAAGCTATATCATTTATATCGCAAGTATCTGAAGCTAAATCATTTGTTTCTCATGGATTTGACGCTAAGCCTTCTACTTGGCATTGATTTGAACCTAAATCATGTGTTTCGCATGGATTTGAAGCTAAGTGGTTTGTTTCGCCTGCAGTTGAAGCTATATCAATTATATCGCAAGCATCTGAAGCTAAATCACTTGTTTCTCATGGATTCGAAGCTAAGTCATCTACTTTGCATTAATTTGAAGCTAAATCGTGTGTTTCGCATGGATTTTGAAGCTAACTCCATTGTTGCGCCTGCATTTGAAGCTAAATCATGTGTTACGCGTGGATTTGAAGCGAACTCGTTTGTTTCGCCTGCATTGGAAGCTATGTCACTTATATCGCAAGTATTTGAAGCTAAATAATTAGTGTCTCTTGGATTTGTAGCTAAGCCTTCTACTTCGAATTGATTTGAAGCTTAATCATGTGTATCGCATTGATTTGAAGCTAATTCGTTTGTTTCGCACGCAGTTGATGCTAAATCTTGTATATCACAAGTATTCGAAGCTAAACCATTTAATTCGCTTGGAATTGAAGCTAAACCATGTGTTTCGCATGAATTTGAAGATAAATCATGTGAATCGCATGGTTTTGGAGCTAACCCTTCTACTTCGCATTGATTTGAAGCTAAATCATGTGTTTCGCATGGATTTGAAGCGAACTCGTTTGTTTCGCCTTCATTTGAAGCTATATCACTTATATCGCAAGTATTTGAAGCTCAATCATGTTCATCGCTTGAATTTTGAAGCTAACTCGTTTGATTAGTCTGCATTTGAAGCTATATCACTTATACCCCAAGTGTTTGAAGCTAAGTCATTTGTTTCGCGTGGATTTGAAGCTAAACCTTCTACATCGCATTGATTTGAAGCTAAATCATGTGTCTCGCATGGATTTGAAGCAAACTCGTTTGTTCCGCATGCAGTTGTAGCCAAATAATGTATATCACAAGTATTTGTAGCTAATCCATTTGTTTCGCATGGATCTGAAGCTAAACCTTCTACATCGCATTGATTTGAAGCTAAACCTACTATATTCTATTGATTCGAAGCTAAACCTTCTACCTCTTATTGATTTGAAGCTAAACCTTCTACATCGCATTGATTTGAAGATACATCGTGTGTTTCGCATGGATTTGAAGCTAACTCGTTCGTTGCGCATGCAGTTAAATCTAAATAACGTATATCACAAGTATGTGAAGCTAAACCATTTGATTCGCATGGATTTGAAGCTAAGCCTTCTACTTCGCATTAATTGGAAGATAAATCACGTGTTTTGCATGGATTTGAAGCAAAACCTTCTACATCGCATTGATTTGAAGATAAATCATGTGTTTCGCATGCAGTTGAAGCTAAATCATGTCTTTCACAAGTATTTGAAGATGAACCATTTGAATCGCATTGATTTGAACCCGAGCCTTCTACTGCGCACTGATTTGCAGCTAAATAATGTGCTTCGCATGGATTTGAAGCTAAACCTTCTACATCGCATTGATTTGCAGCTGAATCATGTGTTTCGCATGGATTTCAAGCTACCTCGTTTGTTCCTACAGCTTTTGAAGCTATATCACTTATATCGCAAGTATTTGAAGCTAAATCATGTACATCGCGTGGATTTTGAAGCTAACTCGTTTGATTAGTCTGCATTTGAAGCTATATCACTTATACCCCAAGAGTTTGAAGCTAAGTCATTTGTTTCGCGTGGATTTGAAGCTAAACCTTCTACATCGCATTGATTTGAAGCTAAATCATGTGTCTCGCATGGATTTGAAGCAAACTCGTTTCTTCCGCATGCAGTTGTAGCTAAATAATGTATATCACAAGTATTTGTAGCTAATCCATTTGTTTCGCATGGATCTGAAGCTAAGCCTTCTACTTCGCATTGATTTGAAGCTAAATCATGTGTCTCGCATTGATTTGAAGCAAACTCGTTTGTTCCTCCAGCTTTTGAAGCTATATCACTTATATCGCAAGTATTTGAAGCTAAATCATATGTGTCACATGGATTTGAAGATAAATCATGTGAATCGCATGGTTTTGGAGCTAACCCTTCTACTTCGCATTGATTTGAAGCTAAATCATGTGTTTCGCATGGATTTGAAGCGAACTCGTTTGTTTCGCCTTCATTTGAAGCTATATCACTTATATCGCAAGTATTTGAAGCTCAATCATGTACATCGCGTGGATTTTGAAGCTAACTCGTTTGATTAGTCTGCATTTGAAGCTATATCACTTATACCCCAAGTGTTTGCAGCTAAGTCATTTGTTTCGCGTGGATTTGAAGCTAAACCTTCTACATCGCATTGATTTGAAGCTAAATCATGTGTCTCGCATGGATTTGAAGCAAACTCGTTTGTTCCGCAAGCAGTTGTAGCTAAATAATGTATATCACAAGTATTTGTAGCTAATCCATTTGTTTCGCATGGATCTGAAGCTAAACCTTCTACATCGCATTGATTTGAAGCTAAACCTACTATATTCTATTGATTCGAAGCTAAACCTTCTACCTCTTATTGATTTGAAGCTAAACCTTCTACATCGCATTGATTTGAAGATACATCGTGTGTTTCGCATGGATTTGAAGCTAACTCGTTCGTTTCGCCTGTAGTTGAATCTACATCACTTATATCGCTAGTATTTGAAGCTAAATCATGTGTATCGCGTGGATTTTGAAGCTAACTCGTTTGATTAGTCTTCATTTGAAGCTATATCACTTACACCCCAAGTGTTTGAAGCTATATCATTTGTTTCGCATGGATTTGAAGCTAAACCTTCTTCATCGCATTGATTTGCAGCTAAATCATGTGTTTCGCATGCAGTTGAAGCTAAATCATGTCTTTCACAAGTATTTGAAGATGAACCATTTGAATTGCATTGATTTGAACCCGATCCTTCTACTTCGCACTGATTTGCAGCTAAATAATGTGTTTCTCATGGATTTGAAGCTAAACCTTCTACATTGAATTGATTTGCAGCTGAGTCATGTGTTTCGCATGGATTTGAAGCTAACTCTATCGTTTCGCCTGTATTCGTAGCTATATCACTTTTATCGCAAGTATTTGAAGCTAATTCATGTGTTACGCTTGAATTTAAAGCTAAACCTTCTACATCGCATTGATTTGAAGCTAAATCATGTGTCTCGCATGGAATTGAAGCTAGCTCGGTTGCTTCTACAGCTTTTGAAGCTATATCACTTATATCGCCAGTATTTGAAGCTTAATCATATCTGTCGCATGGATTTGAAGCTGAACCTACTACATCGCATTGATTTGAAGCTAAATCTTGTGTATGGCATGGATTTGAAGCGAAACCTTCTACATCGCATTGATTTGAAGCTAAATCATGTGTATCGCATGGATTTGAAGTTAACTCGTTTGTTTCGCATGCAGTTGTAGCTAAATAATGTTTATCACAAGTATTTGTAGTTAAACCATTTGTTTTGCATGGATTTGAAGCCAAGCCTTCTACTTCGCATTCATTTGAAGCTAAATCATTTGTTTCGCATGGATTTGAATCTAAGCCTTGTCCTTCGAATTGATTTGAATCTAAATCATGTGTGTCGTATCGATTTGAAGCTAAACCTTCTACTTCGCATTGATTTGCAGCTAAATCATGTGTTTCGCATGGATTTGAAGCTGACTGGTTCGTTTCGCCTGTAGTTGAACCTACATCACTTATATCGCAAGTAATTGAAGCAAAATCATGTGTATCGCGTGGATTTTGAAGCTAACTCGTTTGATTAGTCTGCATTTGAAGCTATATCACTTATACCCCAAGTGTTTGAAGCTAAATCATTTGTTTCGCGTGGATTTGAAGCTAAACCTTCTTCATCGCATTGATTTACAGCTAAATCATGTGTTTCGCATGGATTAGAAGCTAAACCTTTCACATCGCATTGATTTGAAGCTAAATCATGTGTATCGCATGGATTTGAAGCTAACTCGTTCGTTTCGCATGCAGTTGTAGCTAAATAATGTATATCACAAGTATTGGTAGCTAAACCATTTGTTTTGCATGGATTTGAAGCTAAGCCTTCTACTTCGCATTCATTTGAAGCTAAATCATTTGTTTCGCATGGATTTGAATCTAAGCATTGTACATCGAATTGATTTGAAGCTAAATCATGTCTTTCGTATGGATTTGTAGCTGAACCTTCTACATCGCATTGATTTGTAGCTAAATCATGTGTCTCGCATGGAATTGAAGCTACCTCGTTTGTTCCTACAGCTTTTGAAGCTATATCACTTATATCGCAAGTATTTGAAGCTAAATCATATGTGTCGCATGGATTTGAAGCTGAACCTACTACATCGCATTGATTTGAAGCTAAATCTTGTGTATGGCATGGATTTGAAGGGAAACCTTCTACATCGCATTGATTTGAAGCTAAATCATGTGTATCGCATGGATTTGAAGTTAACTCGTTTGTATCGCATGCAGTTGTAGCTAAATAATATTTATCACAAGTATTTGTAGTTAAACCATTTGTTTTGCATGGATTTGAAGCCAAGCCTTCTACTTCGCATTCATTTGAAGCTAAATCATTTGTTTCGCATGGATTTGAATCTAAGTATTGTTCTTCGAATTGATTTGAAGCTAAATCATGTGTTTGTATGGATTTGAAGCTGAACCTTCTACATCGCATTGATTTGAAGCTAAATCATGTGTCTCGCATGGAATTGAAGCTAGCTCGTTTATTCCTACAGCTTTTGAAGATATATCACTTATATCGCAAGTATTTGAAGCTTAATCATATGTGTCGCATGGATTTGAAGCTGAACCTACTACATCGCATTGATTTGAAGCTAAATCTTGTGTATGGCATGGATTTGAAGCGAAACCTTCTACATCGCATTGATTTGAAGCTAAGTCATGTGTATCGCATGGATTTCAAGTTAACTCGTTTGTTTCGCATGCAGTTGTAGCTAAATAATGTTTATCTCAAGTATTTGTAGTTAAACCATTTGTTTTGCATGGATTTGAAGCCAAGCCTTCTACTTCGCATTCATTTGAAGCTAAATCATTTGTTTCGCATGGATTTGAATCTAAGCCTTGTCCTTCGATTTGATTTGAATCTAAATCATGTGTGTCGTATGGATTTGAAGCTAAACCTTCTACTTCGCATTTATTTGAAGCTAAACCTTCTATATTCTATTGATTTGAAGCTAAACCATCTACCTCTTATTGATTTGAAGCTAAACCTTCTACATCGCATTGATTTGAAGATAAATCGTGTGTTTCGCATGGATTTGAAGCTAAATCGTTAGTTTCGCCTGTATTTGAAGCTATATCACTTATATCGCAAGTATTTGAAGCTAAATCTTGTGTATGGCATGGATTTGAAGCGAAACCTTCTACATCGCATTGATTTGAAGCTAAATCATGTGTATCGCATGGATTTGAAGCTAACTCGTTCGTTGCGCACGCAGTTAAATCTAAATAACGTATATCACAAGTATGTGAAGCTAAACCATCTGATTCGCATGGATTTGAAGCTAAGCCTTCTACTTCGCATTAATTGGAAGATAAATCACGTGTTTTGCATGGATTTGAAGCAAAACCTTCTACAACCCATTGATTTGAAGCTAAATCATGTGTTTCGCATGCAGTTGAAGCTAAATCATGTCTTTCACAAGTATTTGAAGATGAACCATTTGAATCGCATTGATTTGAACCCGAGCCTTCTACTTCGCACTGATTTGCAGCTAAATAATGTGCTTCGCATGGATTTGAAGCTAAACCTTCTACATCGCATTGATTTGCAGCTGAATCATGTGTTTCGCATGGATTTGAAGCTACCTCGTTTGTTCCTACAGCTTTTGAAGCTATATCACTTATATCGCAAGTATTTGAAGCTAAATCATGTATATCGCGTGGATTTTGAAGCTAACTCGTTTGATTAGTCTGCATTTGAAGCTGTATCACTTATACCCCAAGTGTTTGAAGCTAAGTCATTTGTTTCGCGTGGATTTGAAGCTAAACCTTCTACATCGCATTGATTTGAAGCTAAATCATGTGTCTCGCATGGATTTGAAGCAAACTCGTTTGTTCCGCATGCAGTTGTAGCTAAATAATGTATATCATAAGTATTTGTAGCTAATCCATTTGTTTCGCATGGATCTGAAGCTAAGCCTTCTACTTCGCATTGATTTGAAGCTAAATCATGTGTCTCGCATGGATTTGAAGCTAACTCATTCGTTTTGCCTGCAGTTGAATCTACATCACTTATATCGCATTGATTTGAAGCTAAATCTTGTGTATCGAATGGATTTGAAGCTAATCCTTCTACATCGCTAATATTTGAAGCAAAATCATGTGTATCGCGTAGATTTTGAACCTAACTCGTTCGTTTCGCATGCAATTGTAGCTAAATAACGTATATCACAAGTATTTGTAGCTAAACCATTTGTTTTGCATGGATTTGAAGCTAAGCCTTCTACTTCGCATTCATTTGAAGCTAAATCATTTGTTTCGCATGGATTTGAATCTAAGCCTTGTCCTTCGAATATATTTGAAGCTAAATCATGTGTTTCGTATGGATTTGAAGCAAAACCTTCTACATCGCATTGATTTGAAGCTAAATCATGTGTTTCGCATGCAGTTGAAGCTAAATCATTTCTTTCACAAGTATTTGAAGATGAACCATTTGAATCGCATAGATTTGAACCCGAGCCTTCTACTTCGCACTGATTTGTAGCTAAATAATGTGTTTCGCATGGATTTGAAGCTAAACCTTCTACATCGCATTGATTTGCAGCTGAATCATGTGTTTCGCATGGATTTGAAGCTAACTCGTTTGTTTCGCCTGCATTCGAAGCTATATCTCATATATGCGCAACTATTTGAAGCTCAATCATTCGTTTCGCATGGATTTGAAGCTAATTCTTCGACTTCGCATTGATTTGAAGCTAAATCGTGTGTTTTGCTTGGATTTGAAACTACCTCGTTTGTTTCGCATGCATTTGCAGTTATATAACTTATATTCGCATGAATTTGAAGCTAAATCACTTGCTTCTCATGGATTCAAAGCTAAGTCATCTACTTCGCATTAATTTGAAGCTAAATCGTGTGTTTCGCTTGGATTTGAAGCTAACTCGTTTGTTTCGCATGCAGTTGAAGCTAAATCATGTATACCACAAATGTTTGTACCTAAACCATTTGTTTCGCATGGAATTGACGCTAAGCCTTCTACTTCGCATTGATTTGAATCTAAATCATGTGTATCGCTTGGATTTGAAGCTAACTCGTTTGTTTCGCCTGCAGTTGAATCTAAATCACTTATATCGCAAGTATTTGAAACCAAATCATTTGTTCCGTATGGATTTAAGCTAACCCTTCTACTTCGCATTGATTTGAAGCTAAATCATGTGTTTCACATGGATTTGTAGCTAACTCGTTTGTTTCGCTTGGATTTGAATCTATATTATTTATATCGCAAGTATTTGAAGCTAAACCATCTGTTACACATGGATTTGAAGTTAAGCCTTCTACTTTGCATTGATTTGAACCTACATCATGTGTTTCGCATGGATTTGATGCTAACTCGTTTGTTTCGCCTGCATTTGAAGCCATATCAATTATATCGCAAGCATCTGAAGCTAAATCACTTGTTTCTCATGGATTCAAAGCTAAGTCATCTACTTCGCATTAATTTGAAGCTAAATCGTGTGTTTCGCTTGGATTTGAAGCTAAGCCTTCTACTTCGTATTGATTTGAAGCTAAATCATATGTTTCGCTTGGATTTGAAGCTAACTCGTTTTTTCCGCACGCAGTTAAAGCTAAATCATGTATACCACAAATGTTTGTATCTAAACCATTTGTTTCGCATGGAATTGATGCTAAGCCTTCTAATTCGCATTGATTTTAATGCTAACTCATGTGTTTCGCATGAATTTGAAACTAACTCGTTTGTTTCGCATGCAGTTGAAGCTAAATGATTTATATCGCAAGTATTTGAAACTGAATCGTTTGTTTCGAATGGCTGTGAAGCTAATTATTCTACTTCACATTGATTTGAAGCTAAATCATGTATATCACAAGTATTTGAAGCTAAACCATTTGTTTCGCATGTATTTGGAACTAAGCCTTCTACTTCGCATTGATTTGAAGCTATATCACTTATATCGCAAGTATTTGAAGCTAAGTCATGTGTTTCGCACGGATTTGAATCTAACTCGTTTGTTTCGCCTGCAGTTGAATCTAAATCATGTATATCTTAAGTATCTGAAGCTAAACAATTTGTTTCGCATGTATCTGATGCTAAACCACGTGTTTCGCATTAATTTGAACCTAAACCATTTGTTTCGCATGCATTTGAAGATTAATCATGTGTTTTGCATGGATTTGAAGCTAACTCGTTTGTTTCGCTTGCATTTGAAGCTTAATCGTGTGTTTTGCATGGATTTGGAGCTAAATCGTTTCTTTCGACCACATTTGAAGGTATGTCACCTATATCGCTAGTATCTGAAGCTAAATCATTTGTTTCTCATGGATTTGAAGCTAAGCCTACTACTTCGCATTGTTTTGAAGCTAAATCATATGTTTCGTATGGATTTGTAGCTAACTCGTTTGTTTCGCCTGCATTTGGAGCTAAATCATGTGTTTCGCATGGATTTGAAGCTAACTCGAATGTATCGTCTGCATTTGAAGCTGTTTCAATTATATCTCATGTATTCGAAGGTAAATCATTTGTTTCTCATGGTTTTGAAGCTAAGCCTTCTACTTCGCATTGATTAGCAGCTGAATCATTTGTGTCGCCTGCATTTGTATCTATATCGTTTATATCGCATTTATTTGAAGCTAAATCAGTTGTATTCATGGATTTGAAGCTAAGACTTCTACTTCGCATTGACATAAAGCTAAATCTTGTGTTTCGCTTGGATTTGAAACTAACTCGTTTGTTTCGCATGCATTGGAAGCTATTACATTTGTACCGCAAGTATTTGAAGCTAAATCAGTTGTTTCGCATGGTTTTGAAGCTAACCTTCTACATCGCATTGATTTAAAATCATGTATATCACAAGTATTTGAAGCTAAACCATTTGTTCCGTCTGGATTTTAAGCTAACCCTTCTACTTCGCATTAATTTGTAGCTAAATCATGTGTTTCGCTTGGATTTGAAGCTAACTCGTTTGTTTCGGATGCGTTTGAAGCTAAATCATGTGTTTCGCATGGATTTGAAGCGGACTCGTTTGTTTCGCCTGCATTTGAAGCTATATCAGTTATATCGCAAGTATTTGAAGCTCAATCATTTAATTCGCCCAGATTTGAATGTTGTATCTCTTACATTCGCAAGTATTTGAAGCTAAATCATTCGTTACGCATGGAGTAGAAGCTAAGCCTTTTACTTCGCATTGATTTGAAGCTAAACCATTTGTTTCGCATGTATTTGATGCTAAACCATGTGTTTCGCATGAATTTGAAGATACACCATGTGTTTCGCATGGGTTTTGAAGCTAATCCTACTACATCGCACTGATTTGAAACTAAATCATGTCTTTCGCACGGATTTGAAGCTAAGCCTCCTACTTCGCATTGATTTGAAGCTAAACCTTCTACATCGCATTGATTTGCAGTTTAATCATGTGTTTCGCATGGATTTGAAGCTAACTCGTTCGTTTCGCCTCCATTTGAAACTATATCACTTATATCGCAAGTATTTGAAGCTAAATCATATGTGCCGCATGGATTTGAAGCTAAACCTTCTACATAGCATTGATTTGAAGCTAAACCGTCTACATCTTATTGATTTGAACCTAAATCATTTGATTCGCATGGATTTGAAGCTAATCCTTCTACTTCGCATTGATTTGAAGCTAAATCATGCGTATCGTATGGATTTTCAAGCTAACTCGTTTGATTCGTCTGCATTTGAAGCTATATCGCTTATAACCCAAGTGTTTGAAGCTAAATCATTTGTGTCGCTCGGATTTGAAGCTAAACCTTCTACATAGAATTGATTTGAAGCTAAATCATGTGTTTCGCATGGATTTGAAGCTACCTCGTTTGTTTCGCATGCTGTTGAAGCTGAATCATGTATATCACAAGTATTTGAAGCAGCACTATTTGTTTCGCATGAATATTAAGCTAAACAATGTGTTTCGCATGCATTTGAAGCTAAACCTTCTACTCCGCATTGATTTTAATGCTAACTCATGTGTTTCGCATGAATTTGAAACTAACTCGTTTGTTTCGCATGCAGTTGAAGCTAAATGATTTATATCGCAAGTATTTGAATCTGAATCGTTTGTTTCGAATGGCTGTGAAGCTAATTATTCTACTTCACATTGATTTGAAGCTAAATCATGTATATCACAAGTATTTGAAGCTAAACCATTTGTTTCGCATGTATTTGGAACTAAGCCTTCTACTTCGCATTGATTTGAAGCTATATCACTTATATCGCAAGTATTTGAAGCTAAGTCATGTGTTTCGCACGGATTTGAATCTAACTCGTTTGTTTCGCCTGCAGTTGAATCTAAATCATGTATATCTTAAGTATCTGAAGCTAAACAATTTGTTTCGCATGTATCTGATGCTAAACCACGTGTTTCGCATTAATTTGAACCTAAATCATTTGTTTCGCATGCATTTGAAGATTAATCATGTGTTTTGCATGGATTTGAAGCTAACTCGTTTGTTTCGCTTGCATTTGAAGCTTAATCGTGTGTTTTGCATGGATTTGGAGCTAAATCGTTTCTTTCGACCACATTTGAAGGTATGTCACCTATATCGCTAGTATCTGAAGCTAAATCATTTGTTTCTCATGGATTTGAAGCTAAGCCTACTACTTCGCATTGTTTTGAAGCTAAATCATATGTTTCGTATGGATTTGTAGCTAACTCGTTTGTTTCGCCTGCATTTGGAGCTAAATCATGTGTTTCGCATGGATTTGAAGCTAACTCGAATGTATCGTCTGCATTTGAAGCTGTTTCAATTATATCTCATGTATTCGAAGGTAAATCATTTGTTTCTCATGGTTTTGAAGCTAAGCCTTCTACTTCGCATTGATTAGCAGCTGAATCATTTGTGTCGCCTGCATTTGTATCTATATCGTTTATATCGCATTTATTTGAAGCTAAATCAGTTGTATTCATGGATTTGAAGCTAAGACTTCTACTTCGCATTGACATAAAGCTAAATCTTGTGTTTCGCTTGGATTTGAAACTAACTCGTTTGTTTCGCATGCATTGGAAGCTATTACATTTGTACCGCAAGTATTTGAAGCTAAATCAGTTGTTTCGCATGGTTTTGAAGCTAACCTTCTACATCGCATTGATTTAAAATCATGTATATCACAAGTATTTGAAGCTAAACCATTTGTTCCGTCTGGATTTTAAGCTAACCCTTCTACTTCGCATTAATTTGTAGCTAAATCATGTGTTTCGCTTGGATTTGAAGCTAACTCGTTTGTTTCGGATGCGTTTGAAGCTAAATCATGTGTTTCGCATGGATTTGAAGCGGACTCGTTTGTTTCGCCTGCATTTGAAGCTATATCAGTTATATCGCAAGTATTTGAAGCTCAATCATTTAATTCGCCCAGATTTGAATGTTGTATCTCTTACATTCGCAAGTATTTGAAGCTAAATCATTCGTTACGCATGGAGTAGAAGCTAAGCCTTTTACTTCGCATTGATTTGAAGCTAAACCATTTGTTTCGCATGTATTTGATGCTAAACCATGTGTTTCGCATGAATTTGAAGATACACCATGTGTTTCGCATGGGTTTTGAAGCTAATCCTACTACATCGCACTGATTTGAAACTAAATCATGTCTTTCGCACGGATTTGAAGCTAAGCCTCCTACTTCGCATTGATTTGAAGCTAAACCTTCTACATCGCATTGATTTGCAGTTTAATCATGTGTTTCGCATGGATTTGAAGCTAACTCGTTCGTTTCGCCTCCATTTGAAACTATATCACTTATATCGCAAGTATTTGAAGCTAAATCATATGTGCCGCATGGATTTGAAGCTAAACCTTCTACATAGCATTGATTTGAAGCTAAACCGTCTACATCTTATTGATTTGAACCTAAATCATTTGATTCGCATGGATTTGAAGCTAATCCTTCTACTTCGCATTGATTTGAAGCTAAATCATGCGTATCGTATGGATTTTCAAGCTAACTCGTTTGATTCGTCTGCATTTGAAGCTATATCGCTTATAACCCAAGTGTTTGAAGCTAAATCATTTGTGTCGCTCGGATTTGAAGCTAAACCTTCTACATAGAATTGATTTGAAGCTAAATCATGTGTTTCGCATGGATTTGAAGCTACCTCGTTTGTTTCGCATGCTGTTGAAGCTGAATCATGTATATCACAAGTATTTGAAGCAGCACTATTTGTTTCGCACGAATATTAAGCTAAACAATGTGTTTCGCATGCATTTGAAGCTAAACCTTCTACTCCGCATTGATTTTAATGCTAACTCATGTGTTTCGCATGAATTTGAAACTAACTCGTTTGTTTCGCATGCAGTTGAAGCTAAATGATTTATATCGCAAGTATTTGAAACTGAATCGTTTGTTTCGAATGGCTGTGAAGCTAATTATTCTACTTCACATTGATTTGAAGCTAAATCATGTATATCACAAGTATTTGAAGCTAAACCATTTGTTTCGCATGTATTTGGAACTAAGCCTTCTACTTCGCATTGATTTGAAGCTATATCACTTATATCGCAAGTATTTGAAGCTAAGTCATGTGTTTCGCACGGATTTGAATCTAACTCGTTTCTTTCGCCTGCAGTTGAATCTAAATCATGTATATCTTAAGTATCTGAAGCTAAACAATTTGTTTCGCATGTATCTGATGCTAAACCACGTGTTTCGCATTAATTTGAACCTAAATCATTTGTTTCGCATGCATTTGAAGATTAATCATGTGTTTTGCATGGATTTGAAGCTAACTCGTTTGTTTCGCTTGCATTTGAAGCTTAATCGTGTGTTTTGCATGGATTTGGAGCTAAATCGTTTCTTTCGACCACATTTGAAGGTATGTCACCTATATCGCTAGTATCTGAAGCTAAATCATTTGTTTCTCATGGATTTGAAGCTAAGCCTACTACTTCGCATTGTTTTGAAGCTAAATCATATGTTTCGTATGGATTTGTAGCTAACTCGTTTGTTTCGCCTGCATTTGGAGCTAAATCATGTGTTTCGCATGGATTTGAAGCTAACTCGAATGTATCGTCTGCATTTGAAGCTGTTTCAATTATATCTCATGTATTCGAAGGTAAATCATTTGTTTCTCATGGTTTTGAAGCTAAGCCTTCTACTTCGCATTGATTAGCAGCTGAATCATTTGTGTCGCCTGCATTTGTATCTATATCGTTTATATCGCATTTATTTGAAGCTAAATCAGTTGTATTCATGGATTTGAAGCTAAGACTTCTACTTCGCATTGACATAAAGCTAAATCTTGTGTTTCGCTTGGATTTGAAACTAACTCGTTTGTTTCGCATGCATTGGAAGCTATTACATTTGTACCGCAAGTATTTGAAGCTAAATCAGTTGTTTCGCATGGTTTTGAAGCTAACCTTCTACATCGCATTGATTTAAAATCATGTATATCACAAGTATTTGAAGCTAAACCATTTGTTCCGTCTGGATTTTAAGCTAACCCTTCTACTTCGCATTAATTTGTAGCTAAATCATGTGTTTCGCTTGGATTTGAAGCTAACTCGTTTGTTTCGGATGCGTTTGAAGCTAAATCATGTGTTTCGCATGGATTTGAAGCGGACTCGTTTGTTTCGCCTGCATTTGAAGCTATATCAGTTATATCGCAAGTATTTGAAGCTCAATCATTTAATTCGCCCAGATTTGAATGTTGTATCTCTCACATTCGCAAGTATTTGAAGCTAAATCATTCGTTACGCATGGAGTAGAAGCTAAGCCTTTTACTTCGCATTGATTTGAAGCTAAACCATTTGTTTCGCATGTATTTGATGCTAAACCATGTGTTTCGCATGAATTTGAAGATACACCATGTGTTTCGCATGGGTTTTGAAGCTAATCCTACTACATCGCACTGATTTGAAACTAAATCATGTCTTTCGCACGGATTTGAAGCTAAGCCTCCTACTTCGCATTGATTTGAAGCTAAACCTTCTACATCGCATTGATTTGCAGTTTAATCATGTGTTTCGCATGGATTTGAAGCTAACTCGTTCGTTTCGCCTCCATTTGAAACTATATCACTTATATCGCAAGTATTTGAAGCTAAATCATATGTGCCGCATGGATTTGAAGCTAAACCTTCTACATAGCATTGATTTGAAGCTAAACCGTCTACATCTTATTGATTTGAACCTAAATCATTTGATTCGCATGGATTTGAAGCTAATCGTTCTACTTCGCATTGATTTGAAGCTAAATCATGCGTATCGTATGGATTTTCAAGCTAACTCGTTTGATTCGTCTGCATTTGAAGCTATATCGCTTATAACCCAAGTGTTTGAAGCTAAATCATTTGTGTCGCTCGGATTTGAAGCTAAACCTTCTACATAGAATTGATTTGAAGCTAAATCATGTGTTTCGCATGGATTTGAAGCTACCTCGTTTGTTTCGCATGCTGTTGAAGCTGAATCATGTATATCACAAGTATTTGAAGCAGCACTATTTGTTTCGCACGAATATTAAGCTAAACAATGTGTTTCGCATGCATTTGAAGCTAAACCTTCTACTCCGCATTGATTTTAATGCTAACTCATGTGTTTCGCATGAATTTGAAACTAACTCGTTTGTTTCGCATGCAGTTGAAGCTAAATGATTTATATCGCAAGTATTTGAAACTGAATCGTTTGTTTCGAATGGCTGTGAAGCTAATTATTCTACTTCACATTGATTTGAAGCTAAATCATGTATATCACAAGTATTTGAAGCTAAACCATTTGTTTCGCATGTATTTGGAACTAAGCCTTCTACTTCGCATTGATTTGAAGCTATATCACTTATATCGCAAGTATTTGAAGCTAAGTCATGTGTTTCGCACGGATTTGAATCTAACTCGTTTGTTTCGCCTGCAGTTGAAACTAAATCATGTATGTCACAAGTATTAGAAGCTAAACTATTTGTTTCGCATTTATTTGGAGCTAAGCCTACTACTTCGCATTGATTTGTAATTAAATGATGTGTTTGCTTTGGATTTGAAGCTAACTGCTTTGTTTCGCAAGCTATTGAAGCTAAATTATGTATATCACAAGTATTTGAAGCAGCACCATTTGTTTCGCATGAATATTAAGGTAAACCATGTGTTTCGCATGAATTTGAAGCTAAATCACGTGTTTCGCATGAATTTGAAGCTAACTAGTTTGTTTCGCATGCAGTTGGAAATAAATCATGTATATCACAAGTATTTGAAGCTAAACTATTTCATTAGCATGGATTTGAAGCTAAGCATTCTACTTCGCATTGATTTGAATCGAAATCATCTGTTTCGCTCGGTTTTGAAGCTAACTTGTTTGTTTCGCATGCAGTTTAAGCTAAATCGTGTATATCACAATTATTTTAAGCTAAACCATTTGTTCCGCATTGATTTGCAGCTAAGCCATCTACTTCGCATTGATTTGAAATTAAATGATGTGTTTCCTTTAGATTTGATGCTAACGCGTTTGTTTCGCATGCTCTTGAAGCTAATTAATGTATATCACAAGTTTTTGAATCTGAACCATTTGTTTCGCATGAATATTAAGCTGAACCATGTGTTTCGCATGAATTTGAATCTAAATCATGTGTTTCGCTTGGATTTGAAGCTAACTCGTGTGTTTCGCATGCAGTTGAAGCTATATCACTTATATTCGCAAGTATTTGAAGCCAAATCATACGTTTTGCATGAATTTGTAGCTAAGCCTTCTACTTCGCATTGATTTGTAGCTAAATCATGTGTTCCGCATGGTGTACAAGATAAATCGTTTGTTTCGCATGGAGATAAAGCTAAATCATGTATACCACAAGTATTTGATGATGAACCATTTGTTTCTCATGGATCTGAAGCTAAGCCTTCTACTTCGCATTGATTTGAAGCTATATCATGTGTTTCGTTTGATTTGAAGCTAACTCGTTTGTTTCGCATGCTCTTGAAGCTAAATAATGTATATCACAAGTATTTGGAGCTGAACCATTTGTTTCACATGAATATTAAGCTAATCCATGTGTTTCGCATGTATTTGAAGCTAAATCATGTGTTTCGAATCGATTTGCAGCTTGCTTGATTGTTTCGCCTGCATTTGAAGCTATATCACTTATATTCGCAAGAATTTGAAACTTAATGATTCGCTTCGCATGGATTTGAAGCTAAACCTTGTACTTCGCATTGATTTGTAGCTAACTCATGTGTTCCGCATGGATTTGAAGCTAACTCGTTTGTTTCGGATGCGTTTGAAGCTAAATCATGTATATCACAAATATTTGAAAATAAACCATTTGTTTCGCATGGTTTTGAAACTAAATCATTTGTTACGCTTGGGTGTGAAGCTAAATCGTTTATTTCGCATGCAGCTGAATGTAAATCATGTATATCGCAAGTATTTGAAGCTAAATCATTTGTTTCGCATGGATTTTAAGCTAAACCTTCTGCATCGTATAGATTTGAAGCTAAATCTTGTCTTTCGCATGGATTCGAAGCAAACTCGTTTGTTTCGCTTCCAGTTGAAGCTAAATCATTTATATCTTAAGTATTGGAAGCTAAATCATTAGTTCCGCATGAATTTGAAGCTAAATCATGTATATCAAAATTATTTGAAGCTAAATCATTCGTTTCGCATGGATTTGAAGCTAAGCCTTCTACTACGCATTGATTTGAAGCTAAATCATGTGTTTCGCATGCAGTTGAAGCTCAATCATGTCATTCACAAGTATTTGAAGATGAACCATTTGAATCACATTGATTTGAATCCGTGCCTTCTACTTCGCACTGATTTGCAGCTAAATAATGTGTTTCGCATGGATTTGAAGCTAATCCTTCTACATCGCATTGATTTGCAGCTGTATCATGTATTTCGCATGGATTTGTAGCTAAGCCTTCTACTTCGCATTCATTTGAAGCTAAAACATTTGTTTCGCATGAATTTGAATCTAAGCCTTGTCCTTCGAATTGATTTGAAGCTAAACCTTCTATATTCTATTGATTTGAAGCTAAACCTTCTATATTCTATTGATTTGAAGCTAAACCTTCTACCTCTTATTGATTTGAAGCTAAACCTTCTACATCGCATTGATTTGAAGATAAATCGTGTGTTTTGCATGGATTTGAAGCTAACTCGTTAGTTTCGCATGCAGTTGTAGCTAAGTAATGAATATCGCAAGTATTTGTAGCTAAACCATTTGATTCACATGGATTTGAAGCTAAGCCTTCTACTTCGCATTAATTGGAAGATAAATCACGTGTTTTGCATGGATTTGAAGCTAAACCTTCTACATCGCATTGATTTGAAGCTAAATCATGTGTTTCGCATTGATTTGAAGCTAAATCATGTGTTTCGCATGCAGTTGAAGCTAAATCATGTCTTTCACAAGTATTTGAAGATGAACCATTTGAATTGCATTGATTTGAACCCGAGCCTTCTACTTCGCACTGATTTGCAGCTAAATAATGTGTTTCGCATGGATTTGAAGCTAATCTTTCTACATCGCATTGATTTGAAGCTGAATCATGTGTTTCGCATGGATTTGAAGCTAACTCGTTCGTTTCGCCTGCAGTTGAATCTACATCACTTATATCGCTAGTATTTGAAGTTAAATCATGTGTGAAGCTAACTTTTGAAGCTAACTTTTCATTTGAAGCTAACTCGTTTGATTAGTCTTCATTTGAAGCTATATCACTTACACCACAAGTGTTTGAAGCTATATCATTTGTTTCGCGTGGATTTGAAGCTATACCTTCTTCATCGCATTGATTTGCAGCTAAATCATGTGTTTCGCATGGATTAGAAGCTAACTCGTTCGTTGCGCATGCAGTTAAATCTAAATAACGTATATCACAAGTATTTGAAGCTAAACCATATGATTCGCATGGATTTGAAGCTAAGCCTTCTACTTCGCATTAATTGGAAGATAAATCATGTGTTTTGCATGGATTTGAAGCTAAACCTTCTACATCGCATTGATTTGAAGCTAAATCATGTGTTTCGCATTGATTTGAAGCTAAATCATGTGTTTCGCATGCAGTTGAAGCTAAATCATGTCTTTCACAAGTATTTGAAGATGAACCATTTGAATTGCATTGATTTGAACCCGAGCCTTCTACTTCGCACTGATTTGCAGCTAAATAATGTGTTTCGCATGGATTTGAAGCTAATCTTTCTACATCGCATTGATTTGAAGCTGAATCATGTGTTTCGCATGCAGCTGAAGCTAAATCATATCTTTCACAAGTATTTGAAGATGAACCATTTGCATTGCATTGATTTGAACCCGAGCCTTCTACTTCGCACTGATTTGCAGCTAAATAATGTGTTTCGCATGGATTTGAAGCTAAACCTTCTACATCGCATTGATTTGAAGCTAAATCATGTGCACCGCATGGATTTGAAGTTAACTCGTTTGTTTCGCATGCAGTTGTAGCTAAATAATGTATATCACAAGTATTTGTAGTTAAACCATTTGTTTTGCATGGATTTGAAGCCAAGCATTCTACTTCGCATTCATTTGAAGCTAAATCATTTGTTTCGCATGGATTTGAAGCCAAGCCTTCTACTTCGCATTCATTTGAAGCTAAATCATTTGTTTCGCATGGATTTGAATATAAGCTTTGTCCTTCGAATTGATTTGAATCTAAATCACGTGTGTCGTATGGATTTGAAGCTAAACCTTCTACATCGCATTTATTTGAAGCTAAACCTTCTATATTCTATTGATTTGAAGCTGAACCATATACCTCTTATTGATTTGAAGCAAACCTTCTACATCGCATTGATTTGAAGATAAATCGTGTGTTTCGCATGGATTTGAAGCTAACTCGTTAGTTTCGCATGCAGTTGTAGCTAAGTAATCTATATCACAAGTATTTGTAGCTAAACCATTTGTTTCGCATGGGATTGAAGCCACCTCGTTTGTTCCTCCAGCTTTTGAAGCTATAACACTTATATCGCAAGTATTTGAAGCTAAATCATATGTGTCACATGGATTTGAAGCTGAACCTTCTACATCGCATTATTTGAAGCTAAATCTTGTGTATCGCAGGGATTTGAAGCTAAAGCTTCTACATCACATTGATTTGCAGCTAAATCATGTTTTTCGCATGGATTTGAATCTAACTCGTTCGTTTTGCCTGCACTTGAATCTACATCACTTATACCGCAAGTGTTTAAAGCTAAATCATGTGTTTCGCGTGGATTTTGAAGCTAACTCATTTGATTAGTCTGCATTTGAAGCTATATCACATATACCCAAAGTGTTTGAAGCTAAATCATTTGTTTCGCGCGGATTTGAAGCTAAACTTTCTACATCGCATTGATTAGAAGCTAAATCATGTGTCTCGCATGGATTTGAAGCTAACTCGTTCGTTTCGCCTCCATTTGAAACTATGTCACTTATATCGCAAGTATTTTAAGCAAAATCATATGTGCCGCATGGATTTGAAACTGAACCTACTACATCGCTTTGATTTGAAGCTAAATGTTGTGTATCGCATGGATTTGAAGCTAAATCATTTGTATCGCATGGATTTGAATCTAAGCCTTGTCCTTCGAATTGATTTGAAGCTAAATCATGTGTTTCGTTTGGATTTGAAGCTAAACCTTCTACATCTCATTGATTTGAAGCGAAACCTTCTACATTCTATTGATTTGAAACTAAACCTTCTACCTCTTATTGTTTTGAAGCTAAACCTTCTACATCGCATTGATTTGCAGCTAAATCATGTGTTTCGCATGGATTTGAAGCTAACTCGTTCGTTTCGCCTGCAGTTGAATCTACATCACTTATATCGCAAGTATTTGAAGCTAAATCATGTGTATCGCGTGGATTTTGAAGCTAAATCGTTTGATTAGTCTGCATTTGAAGCTATATCACTTATACCCCAAGTGTTTGAAGCTAAATCATATGTTTCGCGTTAATTTGATGCTAAACCTTCTACATCGCATTGATTTGAAGCTAAATCATGTTTCTCGCATGGAATTGAAGCTACCTCGTTCGTTCCTACAGCTTTTGAAGCTATATCACTTATATCGCAAGTATTTGAAGCTAAATCATAAGTGTCGCATGCATTTGAAGCTGAACCTACTACATCGCATTCATTTTAAGCTAAATCTTGTGTATCGCATGGATTTGAAGGTTAACCCTCTACATCGCTAATATTTGAAGCTAAATCATGTGTATCGCGTGGATTTTGAAGCTAACTCGTTTGATTAGTCTTCATTTGAAGCTATATCATTTATACCCCAAGTGTTTGAAGCTATATCATTTGTTTCGCATGGATTTGAAGCTAAACCTTCTTCATCGCATTGATTTGCAACTAAATCATGTGTTTCGCATGGATTTGAAGCTAACTCGTTGGTTTCGCATGCAGTTGTAGCTAAATAATCTATATCACAAGTATTTGTAGCTAAACCATTTGTTTCGCATGGATTTGAAGCTACGCCTTCTACTTCGCATTGATTTGAAGCTAAATCATTTGTTTCGCATGGAATTGAAGCCACCTCGTTTGTTCCTCCAGCTTTTGAAGCTATAACACTTATATCGCAAGTATTTGAAGCTAAATCATATGTGTCACATGGATTTGAAGCTGAAACTAATACATCGCATTGATTTGAAGCTAAATCTTGTGTATCGCAAGGATTTGAAGCTAAACCTTCTATATCGCATTGATTTGAAGCTAAATAATGTGAATCGCATGGATTTGAAGCTAACTCGTTCGTTTCGCATGCAATTGTAGCTAAATGACGTATATCACAAGTATTTGTAGCTAAACCATTTGTTTTGCATGGATTTGTAGCTAAGCCTTCTACTTCGCATTCATTTGAAGCTAAATCATTTGTTTCGCATGGATTTGAATCTAAGCCTTGTCCTTCGAATTGATTTGAAGCTAAATCATGTGTTTCGTATGGATTTGAAGCTAAACCTCCTACATCGCATTGATTTGAAGCTAAACCTACTATATTCTATTGATTTGAAGCTAAACCTTCTACCTCTTATTGATTTGAAGCTAAACCTTCTACATCGCATCGATTTGAAGATAAATCATGTGTTTCGCATGGATTTGAAGCTAACTCGTTGGTTTCGCATGCAGTTGTAGCTAAATAATGTATATCACAAGTATTTGAAGCTAAACCATTTGATTCGCACGGATATGAAGCTAAGCCTTCTACTTCGCATTAATTGGAAGTTAAATCACGTGTTTTGCATCGATTTGAAGCTAAAGCTTCTACATCGCATTGATTTGAAGCTAAATCAAGTGTATCGCGTGGATTTTGAAGCTAACTCGATTGATTAGTCTTCATTTGAAGCTATATCACTTACATCACAAGTGTTTGAAGCTATATCATTTATTTCGCATGAATTTGAAGGTAAACCTTCTTCATCGCATTGATTTGCAGCTAAATCATGTGTTTCGCATGGATTTGAAGCTAACTCGTTCGTTGCGCATGCAGTTAAATCTAAATAACGTATATCACAAGTATTTGTAGCTAAACCATTTGATTCGCATGGATTTGAAGATAAGCCTTCTACTTCGCATTCATTTGAACCTAAATCACGTGTTTTGCATGGATTTGAAGCAAAACCTTCTACATCGCATTGATTTGAAGCTAAATCATGTTTTCCCATGCAGTTGAAGCTAAATCATGTCTTTCACAAGTATTTGAAGATGAACCATTTGAATCGCATTGATTTGAACCCGAGCCTTCTACTTCGCACTGATTTGCAGTTAAATAATGTGTTTCGCATGGATTTGAAGCTGAATCTACTACATCGCATTCATTTGAAGCTAAATCTTGTGTATCGCATAGATTTGAAGCTAAACCTTCTTCATCGCATTGATTTGAAGATAAATCGTGTGTTTCGCATAATTTGAAGCTTACTCGTTAGTTTCGCATGCAATTGTAGCTAAATAATGTATATCACAAGTATTTGTAGCTAAACCATTTGTTTCGCATGGATTTGAAGCTACGCCTTCTACTTCGCATTGATTTGAAGCTAAATCATTTGTTTCGCATAGAATTGAAGCTACCTCGTTTGTTCCTACAGCTTTTGAAGCTATATCACTTATATCGCAAGTATTTGAAGCTAAATCATATGTGTCGCATGTATTAGAAGCTGAACCTACTACATCGCATTGATTTGAAGCTAAATCTTGTGTATCGCAAGGATTTGAAGCTAAACCTTCTATATCGCATTGATTTGAAGCTAAATAATGTGAATCGCATGGATTTGAAGCTAACTCGTTCGTTTCGCATGCAATTGTAGCTAAATGACGTATATCACAAGTATTTGTAGCTAAACCATTTGTTTTGCATGGATTTGTAGCTAAGCCTTCTACTTCGCATTCATTTGAAGCTAAATCATTTGTTTCGCATCGATTTGAATCTAAGCCTTGTCCTTCGAATTGATTTGAAGCTAAATCATGTGTTTCGTATGGATTTGAAGCTAAACCTCCTACATCGCATTGATTTGAAGCTAAACCTTCTATATTCTATTGATTTGAAGCTAAACCTTCTACCTCTTATTGATTTGAAGCTAAACCTTCTACATCGCATCGATTTGAAGATAAATCGTGTGTTTCGCATGGATTTGAAGCTAACTCGTTAGTTTCGCATGCAGTTGTATCTAAATAATGTATATCACAAGTATTTGTAGCTAAACCAATTGTTTCGCATGGATTTGAAGCTACGCCTTCTACTTCGCATTGATTTGAAGCTAAATCATTTGTTTCGCATGGAATTGAAGCTACCTCGTTTGTTCCTCCTGCTTTTGAAGCTATATCACTTATATCGCAGGGATTTGAAGCTGAACCTACTACATCGCATTTATTTGAAGCTAAACCTTCTATATTCTATTGATTTGAAGCTAAACCATCTACCTCTTATTGAATTGAAGCAAACCTTCTACATCGCATTTATTCGCAGCTAAATCATGTGTTTCGCATGGATTTGAAGATAACACGTTCGTTTCGCCTGCAGTTGAATCTACATCACTTATATCGCTAGTATTTGAAGCTAAATCATGTGTATCGCATGGATTGGAAGCTAAACCTTCTTCATCGCATTGATTTGAAGATAAATCGTGTGTTTCGCATAATTTGAAGCTTACTCGTTAGTTTCGCATGCAATTGTAGTTAAATAATGTATATCACAAGTATTTGTAGCTAAACCATTTGTTTCGCATGGATTTGAAGCTACGCCTTCTACTTCGCATTGATTTGAAGCTAAATCATTTGTTTCGCATAGAATTGAAGCTACCTCGTTTGTTCCTCCTGCTTTTGAAGCTATATCACTTATATGGCATGGATTTGAAGCTGAACCTACTACATCGCATTGATTCGAAGCTAAATCTTGTATATCGCATGGATTTGAAGCTAAACCTTCTACATCACATTGATTTGCTGCTAAATCATGTGTTTCGCATGGATTTCAAGCTAACTCGTTCGTTTCGCATGCAGTTGTAGCTAAATAATATATATCACAAGTATTTGTAGCTAAACCATTTGTTTTGCATGGATTTGAAGCTAAGCCTTGTCCTTCGAATTGATTTGAAGCTAAATCATGTGTTTCGTTTGGATTTGAAGCTAAACCTTCTACATCGCATTGATTTGAAGCTAAATCATGTGTGTCGCATGGAATTGAAACTACCTCGTTTGTTCCTACAGCTTTTGAAGCTATATCACTTATATCGCAAGTATTTGAAGCTAAATCATATGTGTCGCATGTATTAGAAGCTGAACCTACTACATCGCATTGATTTGAAGCTAAATCTTGTGTATCGCAAGGATTTGAAGCTAAACCTTCTATATCGCACTGATTTGAAGCTAAATAATGTGAATCGCATGGATTTGAAGCTAACTCGTTCGTTTCGCATGCAATTGTAGCTAAATGACGTATATCACAAGTATTTGTAGCTAAACCATTTGTTTTGCATGGATTTGTAACTAAGCCTTCTACTTCGCATTCATTTGAAGCTAAGTCATTTGTTTCGCATGGATTTGAATCTAAGCCTTGTCCTTCGAATTGATTTGAAGCTAAATCATGTGTTTCGTATGGATTTGAAGCTAAACCTCCTACATCGCATTGATTTGAAGCTAAACCTTCTACCTCTTATTGATTTGAAGCTAAACCTTCTACATCGCATCGATTTGAAGATAAATCGTGTGTTTCGCATGGATTTGAAGCTAACTCGTTAGTTTCGCATGCAGTTGTATCTAAATAATGTATATCACAAGTATTTGTAGCTAAACCAATTGTTTCGCATGGATTTGAAGCTACGCCTTCTACTTCGCATTGATTTGAAGCTAAATCATTTGTTTCGCATGGAATTGAAGCTACCTCGTTTGTTCCTCCTGCTTTTGAAGCTATATCACTTATATCGCATGGATTTGAAGCTGAACCTACTACATCGCATTGATTTGAAGCTAAATCTTGTGTATCGCATGGATTTGAAGCAAACTATCTACATCGCATTGATTTGAAGCTTAATCATGTGTATCGCATGGATTTGAAGCTAAACCTTCTACATCGCATTGATTTGCAGCTAAATCATGTGTTTCGCATGGATTTGAAGATAACACGTTCGTTTCGCCTGCAGTTGAATCTACATCTCTTATATCGCTAGTATTTGAAGCTAAATCATGTGTATCGCTTGGATTTTGAAGCTAACTCGTTTGATTAGTCTTCATTTGAAGCTATATCACTTACACCCCAAGCGTTTGAGGCTATATCATTTGTTTCGCATGGTTTTGAAGCTAAACCTTCTTCATCGCATTGATTTGCAGCTAAATCATGTGTTTCGCGTGGGTTTGAAGCTGACTCGTTCGTTGCGCATGCAGTTAAATCTAAATAATGTATATCACAAGTATGTGAAGCTAAACCATTTGATTCGCATCGATTTGAAGCTAAGACTTCTACTTCGCATTAATTGGAAGATAAATCACGTGTTTTGCATGGATTTGAAGCAAAACCTTCTACATCGCATTGATTTGAAGCTAAATCATGTGTTTCGCATGCAGTTGAAGCTAAATCATGTCTTTCACAAGTATTTGAAGATGAACCATTTGAATCGCATTGATTTGAACCCGAGCCTTCTACTTCGCACTGATTTGCAGTTAAATAATGTGTTTCGCATGGATTTGAAGCTAAACCTTCTACATCGCATTGATTTGCAGCTGAATCATATGTTTCGCATAGATTTGAAGCTACCTCGTTTGTTCCTACAGCTTTTGAAGCTATATCACTTATATCGCAAGTATTTGAAGCTAAACCTTCTTCATCGCATTGATTTGCAGATAAATCATGTTTTTCGCATAATTTGAAGCTTACTCGTTAGTTTCGCATGCAATTGTAGCTAAATAATGTATATCACAAGTATTTGTAGCTAAACCATTTGTTTCGCATGGATTTGAAGCTACGCCTTCTACTTCGCATTGATTTGAAGCTAAATCATTTGTTTCGCATAGAATTGAAGCTACCTCGTTTGTTCCTCCTGCTTTTGAAGCTATATCACTTATATCGCATGGATTTGAAGCTGAACCTACTACATCGCATTGATTCGAAGCTAAATCTTGTATATCGCATGGATTTGAAGCTAAACCTTCTACATCACATTGATTTGCTGCTAAATCATGTGTTTCGCATGGATTTCAAGCTAACTCGTTCGTTTCGCATGCAGTTGTAGCTAAATAATATATATCACAAGTATTTGTAGCTAAACCATTTGTTTTGCATGGATTTGAAGCTAAGCCTTGTCCTTGGAATTGATTTGAAGCTAAATCATGTGTTTCGTTTGGATTTGAAGCTAAACCTTCTACATCGCATTGATTTGAAGCTGAATCATGTGTGTCGCATGGAATTGAAGCTACCTCGTTTGTTCCTACAGCTTTTGAAGCTATATCACTTATATCGCAAGTATTTGAAGCTAAATCATATGTGTCGCATGTATTAGAAGCTGAACCTACTACATCGCATTGATTTGAAGCTAAATCTTGTGTATCGCAAGGATTTGAAGCTAAACCTTCTATATCGCATTGATTTGAAGCTAAATAATGTGAATCGCATGGATTTGAAGCTAACTCGTTCGTTTCGCATGCAATTGTAGCTAAATGACGTATATCACAAGTATTTGTAGCTAAACCATTTGTTTTGCATGGATTTGTAGCTAAGCCTTCTACTTCGCATTCATTTGAAGCTAAATCATTTGTTTCGCATGGATTTGAATCTAAGCCTTGTCCTTCGAATTGATTTGAAGCTAAATCATGTGTTTCGTATGGATTTGAAGCTAAACCTCCTACATCGCATTGATTTGAAGCTAAACCTACTATATTCTATTGATTTGAAGCTAAACCTTCTACCTCTTATTGATTTGAAGCTAAACCTTCTACATCGCATCGATTTGAAGATAAATCGTGTGTTTCGCATGGATTTGAAGCTAACTCGTTAGTTTCGCATGCAGTTGTATCTAAATAATGTATATCACAAGTATTTGTAGCTAAACCAATTGTTTCGCATGGATTTGAAGCTACGCCTTCTACTTCGCATTGATTTGAAGCTAAATCATTTGTTTCGCATGGAATTGAAGCTACCTCGTTTGTTCCTCCTGCTTTTGAAGCTATATCACTTATATCGCATGGATTTGAAGCTGAACCTACTACATCGCATTGATTTGAAGCTAAATCTTGTGTATCGCATGGATTTGAAGCAAACTATCTACATCGCATTGATTTGAAGCTTAATCATGTGTATCGCATGGATTTGAAGCTAAACCTTCTACATCGCATTGATTTGCAGCTAAATCATGTGTTTCGCATGGATTTGAAGATAACACGTTCGTTTCGCCTGCAGTTGAATCTACATCTCTTATATCGCTAGTATTTGAAGCTAAATCATGTGTATCGCTTGGATTTTGAAGCTAACTCGTTTGATTAGTCTTCATTTGAAGCTATATCACTTACACCCCAAGCGTTTGAGGCTATATCATTTGTTTCGCATGGATTTGAAGCTAAACCTTCTTCATCGCATTGATTTGCAGCTAAATCATGTGTTTCGCATGGGTTTGAAGCTGACTCGTTCGTTGCGCAAGCAGTTAAATCTAAATAATGTATATCACAAGTATGTGAAGCTAAACCATTTGATTCGCATCGATTTGAAGCTAAGACTTCTACTTCGCATTAATTGGAAGATAAATCACGTGTTTTGCATGGATTTGAAGCTAAACCTTCTACATCACATTGATTTGCTGCTAAATCATGTGTTTCGCATGGATTTCAAGCTAACTCGTTCGTTTCGCATGCAGTTGTAGCTAAATAATATATATCACAAGTATTTGTAGCTAAACCATTTGTTTTGCATGGATTTGAAGCTAAGCCTTGTCCTTCGAATTGATTTGAAGCTAAATCATGTGTTTCGTTTGGATTTGAAGCTAAACCTTCTACATCGCATTGATTTGAAGCTAAATCATGTGTGTCGCATGGAATTGAAGCTACCTCGTTTGTTCCTACAGCTTTTGAAGCTATATCACTTATATCGCAAGTATTTGAAGCTAAATCATATGTGTCGCATGTATTAGAAGCTGAACCTACTACATCGCATTGATTTGAAGCTAAATCTTGTGTATCGCAAGGATTTGAAGCTAAACCTTCTATATCGCATTGATTTGAAGCTAAATAATGTGAATCGCATGGATTTGAAGCTAACTCGTTCGTTTCGCATGCAATTGCAGCTAAATGACGTATATCACAAGTATTTGTAGCTAAACCATTTGTTTTGCATGGATTTGTAACTAAGCCTTCTACTTCGCATTCATTTGAAGCTAAGTCATTTGTTTCGCATGGATTTGAATCTAAGCCTTGTCCTTCGAATTGATTTGAAGCTAAATCATGTGTTTCGTATGGATTTGAAGCTAAACCTCCTACATCGCATTGATTTGAAGCTAAATCATGTATATAGCATGGATTTGAAGCAAAACCTTCTACATCGCATTGATTTGAAGCTAAATCATGTATATAGCATGGATTTGAAGCTATCTCGTTTGTTTCGCATGCAGTTGTAGCTAAATAATGTGTATCACATGTATTTGTACCTAAACCATTTGTTTTGCATGGATTTGAAGCTAAGCCTTCTACTTCGCATTCATTTGAAGCTAAATCATTTGTTTCGCATTGATTTGATTCTAAGCCTTGTCCTTCGAATTGATTTGAAGCTAAATCATGTGTTTCGTATAGATTTGAAGCTAAACCTTCTACATCGCATTGATTTGAAGCTAAATCATGTGAATCGCATGGATTTGAAGCTAAGCCTTCTACTTCGCATTCATTTGAAGCTAAATCATTTGTTTCGCATGGATTTGAATCTAAGCCTTGTCCTTCGAATTGATTTGAAGCTAAACCTTGCGTTTGGCATGGATTTGAAGCTAAACCTTCTTCATCGCATTGATTTGCAGCTAAATCATTTGTTTCGCATGCAGTTGAAGCTAAATCATGTCTTTCACAAGTATTTGAAGATGAACCATTTGAATCGCATTGATTTGAACCCGAGCCTTCTACTTCGCACCTATTTGCAGCTAAATAATGTGTTCCGCATGGATTTGAAGTAAACCTTCTACATCGCATTGATTTGAAGCTAAATCATGTGTCTCGCATGGATTTGAAGCTAACTCGTTCGTTTCGCATGCAATTTTAGCTAAATGACGTATATCACAAGTATTTGTAGCTAAACCATTTGTTTTGCATGGATTTGTAGCTAAGCCTTCTACTTCGCATTCATTTGAAGCTAAATCATTTGTTTCGCATGGATTTGAAGCTAAACTTTCTACATAGCTTTGATTTCAAGCTAACTCGTTTGTTTCGCATGCAGTTGAAGCTAAATCATGTCTTTCACAAGTATTTGAAGATGAACCATTTGAATCGCATTGATTTGATCCCGAGCCTTCTACTTCGCACCTATTTGCAGCTAAATAATGTGTTTGGCATGGATTTGTAGCTAAGCCTTCTACTTCGCATTCATTAGAAGCTAAATCATTTGTTTCGCATGGATTTGAATCTAAGCCTGGTCCATCGAATTGATTTGAAGCTAAATCATGTGTTTCGTATGGATTTGAAGCTAAACCTTCTACATCGCATTGATTTGAAGCTAAACCTTCTACATTCTATTGATTTGAAGCAAAACATCCTACCTCTTATTGTTTAGCAGCTAAACCTTCTACATTGTATTGATTTGCAGATAAATCATGTGTTTCGCATGGATTTGATGCTAACTCGTTCGTTTCGCCTGCAGTTGAATCTGCATCACTTATATCGCTAATATTTGATGCTAAATCATGTGTATCGCGTGGATTTTGAAGCTAACTCGTTTGATTAGTCTTCATTTGAACCTATATTATTTATACCCCAAGTGTTTGAAGCTATATCATTTGTTTCGCATGGATTTGAAGCTAAACCTTCTTCATCGCATTGATTTGCAGCTAAATCATGTGTTTCGCATGCAGTTGAAGCTAAATCATGTCTTTCACAAGTATTTGAAGATGAACCATTTGAATCGCATTGATTTGAACCCGAGCCTTCTACTTCGCACCTATTTGCAGCTAAATAATGTGTTCCGCATGGATTTGAAGTAAACCTTCTACATCCCATGGATTTGAATATAAATCATGTGTTTGGCATGGATTTGAATCTGAACCTACTACATGGCATTGATTTGAAGCTAAATCTTGTGTATCGCATGGATTTGAGGCTAAACCTTCTACATCGCATTGATTTGAAGCTAAATCATGTATATAGCATGGATTTGAAGCTATCTCGTATGTTTCGCATGCAGTTGTAGCTAAATAATGTATATCACAAGTATTTGTAGCTAAACCATTTGTTTTGCATGGATTTGAAGCTAAGCCTTCTACTTCGCATTCATTTGAAGCTAAATCATTTGTTTCGCATGGATTTGAATCTAAGCCTTGTCTTTTGAATTGATTTGAAGCTAAATCATTTGTTTCGTATGGATTTGAAGCTAAACCTTCTACATCGCATTGATTTGAAGCTAAATCATGTATATAGCATGGATTTGAAGCTATCTCGTTTGTTTCGCATGCAGTTGTAGCTAAATAATGTATATCACATGTATTTGTACCTAAACCATTTGTTTTGCATGGATTTGAAGCTAAGCCTTCTACTTCGCATTCATTTGAAGCTAAATCATTTGTTTCGCATTGATTTGATTCTAAGCCTTGTCCTTCGAATTGATTTGAAGCTAAATCATGTGTTTCGTATGGATTTGAAGCTAAACCTTCTACATCGCATTGATTTGAAGCTAAATCATGTGAATCGCATGGATTTGAAGCTAAGCCTTCTACTTCGCATTCATTTGAAGCTAAATCATTTGTTTCGCATGGATTTGAATCTAAGCCTTGTCCTTCGAATTGATTTGAAGCTAAACCTTGCGTTTGGCATGGATTTGAAGCTAAACCTTCTTCATCGCATTGATTTGCAGCTAAATCATTTGTTTCGCATGCAGTTGAAGCTAAAACATGTCTTTCACAAGTATTTGAAGATGAACCATTTGAATCGCATTGATTTGAACCCGAGCCTTCTACTTCGCACCTATTTGCAGCTAAATAATGTGTTCCGCATGGATTTGAAGTAAACCTTCTACATCCCATGGATTTGAATATAAATCATGTGTTTGGCATGGATTTGAATCTGAACCTACTACATCGCATTGATTTGAAGCTAAATCTTGTGTATCGCATGGATTTGAGGCTAAACCTTCTACATCGCATTGATTTGAAGCTAAATCATGTATATAGCATGGATTTGAAGCTACCTCGTTTTTTCCTACAGCTTTTGAAGCTATATCACTTATGTCGCAAGTATTTGAAGCTAAATCATATGTGTCGCATGGATTTGAAGCTGAACCTACTACATCGCATTGATTTGAAGCTAAATCTTGTGTATCGTATGGATTTGAAGCTAAACCTACTACATCGCATTGATTTAAAGCTAAATCATGTATATAGCATGGATTTGATGCTATCTCGTTTGTTTCGCATGCAGTTGTATCTAAATAATGTATATCACAAGTATTTGTAGCTAAACCATTTGTTTTGCATGGATTTGAAGCTAATCCTTCTACTTCGCATTCATTTGAAGCTAAATCATTTGTTTCGCATGGATTTGAATCTAAGCCTTGTCTTTTGAATTGATTTGAAGCTAAATCATGTGTTTCGTATGGATTTGAAGCTAAACCTTCTACATCGCATTGATTTGAAGCTAAACCTTCTATATTCTATTGATTTGAAGCTGAACCTTCTACCTCTAATTGAATTGAAGCTAAACCTTCTACATCGCATTGATTTGAAGCTAAATCTTTTGTATCGCATGGATTTGAAGCTAAACCTTCTACATCCCATGGATTTGAAGCTAAATCATGTGAATCGCATGGATTTGAAGCTAACTCGTTCGTTTAGCATGCAGTTGTAGCTAGATGATGTATATCACAAGTATTTGTAACTAAACCACTTGTTTTGCATGGATTTGAATGTAAGCCTTGTCCTTCGAATTGATTTGAAGCTTAATCATGTGTTTCGTATGGATTTGAAGCTAAACCTTCTACATCGCATTGATTTGGAGCTAAACCTACTATATTCTATTGATTTGAAGCTAAACCTTCTACCTCTTATTGATTTGAAGCTAAACCTTCTACATCGCATCGATTTGAAGATAAATCGTGTGTTTTGCATGGATTTGAAGCTAACTCGTTAGTTTCGCATGCAGTTGTATCTAAATAATGTATATCACAAGTATTTGTAGCTAAACCAATTGTTTCGCATGGATTTGAAGCTACGCCTTCTACTTCGCATTGATTTGAAGCTAAATCATTTGTTTCGCATGGAATTGAAGCTACCTCGTTTGTTCCTCCTGCTTTTGAAGCTATATCACTTATATCGCATGGATTTGAAGCTGAACCTACTACATCGCATTGATTTGAAGCTAAATCTTGTGTATCGCATGGATTTGAAGCAAACTATCTACATCGCATTGATTTGAAGCTTAAGCATGTGTATCGCATGGATTTGAAGCTAAACCTTCTACATCGCATTGATTTGCAGCTAAATCATGTGTTTCGCATGGATTTGAAGATAACACGTTCGTTTCGCCTGCAGTTGAATCTACATCTCTTATATCGCTAGTATTTGAAGCTAAATCATGTGTATCGCTTGGATTTTGAAGCTAACTCGTTTGATTAGTCTTCATTTGAAGCTATATCAATTACACCCCAAGCGTTTGAGGCTATATCATTTGTTTCGCATGGATTTGAAGCTAAACCTTCTTCATCGCATTGATTTGCAGCTAAATCATGTGTTTCGCATGGGTTTGAAGCTGACTCGTTCGTTGCGCATGCAGTTAAATCTAAATAATGTATATCACAAGTATGTGAAGCTAAACCATTTGATTCGCATCGATTTGAAGCTAAGACTTCTACTTCGCATTAATTGGAAGATAAATCACGTGTTTTGCATGGATTTGAAGCTAAACCTTCTACATTGTATTGATTTGCAGATAAATCATGTGTTTCGCATGGATTTGATGCTAACTCGTTCGTTTCGCCTGCAGTTGAATCTGCATCACTTATATCGCTAATATTTGATGCTAAATCATGTGTATCGCGTGGATTTTGAAGCTAACTCGTTTGATTAGTCTTCATTTGAACCTATATTATTTATACCCCAAGTGTTTGAAGCTATATCATTTGTTTCGCATGGATTTGAAGCTAAACCTTCTTCATCGCATTGATTTGCAGCTAAATCATGTGTTTCGCATGCAGTTGAAGCTAAATCATGTCTTTCACAAGTATTTGAAGATGAACCATTTGAATCGCATTGATTTGAACCCGAGCCTTCTACTTCGCACCTATTTGCAGCTAAATAATGTGTTCCGCATGGATTTGAAGTAAACCTTCTACATCCCATGGATTTGAATATAAATCATGTGTTTGGCATGGATTTGAATCTGAACCTACTACATGGCATTGATTTGAAGCTAAATCTTGTGTATCGCATGGATTTGAGGCTAAACCTTCTACATCGCATTGATTTGAAGCTAAATCATGTATATAGCATGGATTTGAAGCTATCTCGTTTGTTTCGCATGCAGTTGTAGCTAAATAATGTATATCACAAGTATTTGTAGCTAAACCATTTGTTTTGCATGGATTTGAAGCTAAGCCTTCTACTTCGCATTCATTTGAAGCTAAATCATTTGTTTCGCATGGATTTGAATCTAAGCCTTGTCTTTTGAATTGATTTGAAGCTAAATCATTTGTTTCGTATGGATTTGAAGCTAAACCTTCTACATCGCATTGATTTGAAGCTAAATCATGTATATAGCATGGATTTGAAGCTATCTCGTTTGTTTCGCATGCAGTTGTAGCTAAATAATGTATATCACATGTATTTGTACCTAAACCATTTGTTTTGCATGGATTTGAAGCTAAGCCTTCTACTTCGCATTCATTTGAAGCTAAATCATTTGTTTCGCATTGATTTGATTCTAAGCCTTGTCCTTCGAATTGATTTGAAGCTAAATCATGTGTTTCGTATGGATTTGAAGCTAAACCTTCTACATCGCATTGATTTGAAGCTAAATCATGTGAATCGCATGGATTTGAAGCTAAGCCTTCTACTTCGCATTCATTTGAAGCTAAATCATTTGTTTCGCATGGATTTGAATCTAAGCCTTGTCCTTCGAATTGATTTGAAGCTAAACCTTGCGTTTGGCATGGATTTGAAGCTAATCCTTCTTCATCGCATTGATTTGCAGCTAAATCATTTGTTTCGCATGCAGTTGAAGCTAAATCATGTCTTTCACAAGTATTTGAAGATGAACCATTTGAATCGCATTGATTTGAACCCGAGCCTTCTACTTCGCACCTATTTGCAGCTAAATAATGTGTTCCGCATGGATTTGAAGTAAACCTTCTACATCCCATGGATTTGAATATAAATCATGTGTTTGGCATGGATTTGAATCTGAACCTACTACATCGCATTGATTTGAAGCTAAATCTTGTGTATCGCATGGATTTGAGGCTAAACCTTCTACATCGCATTGATTTGAAGCTAAATCATGTATATAGCATGGATTTGAAGCTACCTCGTTTTTTCCTACAGCTTTTGAAGCTATATCACTTATGTCGCAAGTATTTGAAGCTAAATCATATGTGTCGCATGGATTTGAAGCTGAACCTACTACATCGCATTGATTTGAAGCTAAATCTTGTGTATCGTATGGATTTGAAGCTAAACCTACTACATCGCATTGATTTAAAGCTAAATCATGTATATAGCATGGATTTGATGCTATCTCGTTTGTTTCGCATGCAGTTGTATCTAAATAATGTATATCACAAGTATTTGTAGCTAAACCATTTGTTTTGCATGGATTTGAAGCTAATCCTTCTACTTCGCATTCATTTGAAGCTAAATCATTTGTTTCGCATGGATTTGAATCTAAGCCTTGTCTTTTGAATTGATTTGAAGCTAAATCATGTGTTTCGTATGGATTTGAAGCTAAACCTTCTACATCGCATTGATTTGAAGCTAAACCTTCTATATTCTATTGATTTGAAGCTGAACCTTCTACCTCTAATTGAATTGAAGCTAAACCTTCTACATCGCATTGATTTGAAGCTAAATCTTTTGTATCGCATGGATTTGAAGCTAAACCTTCTACATCCCATGGATTTGAAGCTAAATCATGTGAATCGCATGGATTTGAAGCTAACTCGTTCGTTTAGCATGCAGTTGTAGCTAGATGATGTATATCACAAGTATTTGTAACTAAACCACTTGTTTTGCATGGATTTGAATGTAAGCCTTGTCCTTCGAATTGATTTGAAGCTTAATCATGTGTTTCGTATGGATTTGAAGCTAAACCTTCTACATCGCATTGATTTGGAGCTAAACCTACTATATTCTATTGATTTGAAGCTAAACCTTCTACCTCTTATTGATTTGAAGCTAAACCTTCTACATCGCATCGATTTGAAGATAAATCGTGTGTTTCGCATGGATTTGAAGCTAACTCGTTAGTTTCGCATGCAGTTGTATCTAAATAATGTATATCACAAGTATTTGTAGCTAAACCAATTGTTTCGCATGGATTTGAAGCTACGCCTTCTACTTCGCATTGATTTGAAGCTAAATCATTTGTTTCGCATGGAATTGAAGCTACCTCGTTTGTTCCTCCTGCTTTTGAAGCTATATCACTTATATCGCATGGATTTGAAGCTGAACCTACTACATCGCATTGATTTGAAGCTAAATCTTGTGTATCGCATGGATTTGAAGCAAACTATCTACATCGCATTGATTTGAAGCTTAAGCATGTGTATCGCATGGATTTGAAGCTAAACCTTCTACATCGCATTGATTTGCAGCTAAATCATGTGTTTCGCATGGATTTGAAGATAACACGTTCGTTTCGCCTGCAGTTGAATCTACATCTCTTATATCGCTAGTATTTGAAGCTAAATCATGTGTATCGCTTGGATTTTGAAGCTAACTCGTTTGATTAGTCTTCATTTGAAGCTATATCACTTACACCCCAAGCGTTTGAGGCTATATCATTTGTTTCGCATGGATTTGAAGCTAAACCTTCTTCATCGCATTGATTTGCAGCTAAATCATGTGTTTCGCATGGGTTTGAAGCTGACTCGTTCGTTGCGCATGCAGTTAAATCTAAATAATGTATATCACAAGTATGTGAAGCTAAACCATTTGATTCGCATCGATTTGAAGCTAAGACTTCTACTTCGCATTAATTGGAAGATAAATCACGTGTTTTGCATGGATTTGAAGCAAAACCTTCTACATCGCATTGATTTGAAGCTAAATCATGTGTTTCGCATGCAGTTGAAGCTAAATCATGTCTTTCACAAGTATTTGAAGATGAACCATTTGAATCGCATTGATTTGAACCCGAGCCTTCTACTTCGCACTGATTTGCAGTTAAATAATGTGTTTCGCATGGATTTGAAGCTAAACCTTCTACATCGCATTGATTTGCAGCTGAATCATATGTTTCGCATAGATTTGAAGCTACCTCGTTTGTTCCTACAGCTTTTGAAGCTATATCACTTATATCGCAAGTATTTGAAGCTAAATCATATGTGTCCCATGGATTTGAAGCTGTACCTACTACATCGCATTGATTTGAAGCTAAATCTTGTGTATCGCATGGATGTGAATCTAAACCTTCTACATCGCTAATGTTTGAAGCAAAATCATGTATATGGCTTGGATTTTGAAGCTAACTCGTTTGATTAGTCTTCATCTGAAGCTATATCATTTATACCTCAAGTGTTTGATGCTATATCGTTTGTTTCGCATGGATTTGAAGCTGAACCTTCTACATCGCATTGCTTTGAAGCTAAATCATGTGTCTCGCATGGAATTGAACCTACCTCGTTTGTTCCTACAGCTTTTGAAGCTATATCACTTATATCGCAAGTATTTGAAGCTAAATCATATGTGTCGCATGGATTTGAAGCTGACCCTACACCATCGCATTGATTTGAAGCTAAATCTTGTGTATGGCATGGATTTGAAGCTAAACCTTCTACATCGCATTGATTTGAAGCTAAATCATGTGTATCGCATGGATTTGAAGTTAACTCGTTTGTTTCGCATGCAGTTGTCGCTAAATAATGTATATCACAAGTATTTGTAGTTAAACCATTTGTTTAGCATGGATTTGAAACCAAGCCTTCTACTTCGCATTCATTTGAAGCTAAATCATTTGTTTCGCATGGATTTGAATCTATGCCTTGTCCTTCGAATTGATTTGAAGCTAAATCATGTGTTTCGTTTGGATTTGAAGCTAAACCTTCTACATCGCATTGATTTGAAGCTAAATCATGTGTGTCGCATGGAATTGAAGCTACCTCGTTTGTTCCTACAGCTTTTGAAGCTATATCACTTATATCGCAAGTATTTGAAGCTAAATCATATGTGTCGCATGTATTAGAAGCTGAACCTACTACATCGCATTGATTTGAAGCTAAATCTTGTGTATCGCAAGGATTTGAAGCTAAACCTTCTATATCGCATTGATTTGAAGCTAAATAATGTGAATCGCATGGATTTGAAGCTAACTCGTTCGTTTCGCATGCAATTGTAGCTAAATGACGTATATCACAAGTATTTGTAGCTAAACCATTTGTTTTGCATGGATTTGTAACTAAGCCTTCTACTTCGCATTCATTTGAAGCTAAGTCATTTGTTTCGCATGGATTTGAATCTAAGCCTTGTCCTTCGAATTGATTTGAAGCTAAATCATGTGTTTCGTATGGATTTGAAGCTAAACCTCCTACATCGCATTGATTTGAAGCTAAACCTACTATATTCTATTGATTTGAAGCTAAACCTTCTACCTCTTATTGATTTGAAGCTAAACCTTCTACATCGCATCGATTTGAAGATAAATCGTGTGTTTCGCATGGATTTGAAGCTAACTCGTTAGTTTCGCATGCAGTTGTATCTAAATAATGTATATCACAAGTATTTGTAGCTAAACCAATTGTTTCGCATGGATTTGAAGCTAAACCTTCTTCATCGCATTGATTTGCAGCTAAATCATGTGTTTCGCATGGGTTTGAAGCTGACTCGTTCGTTGCGCATGCAGTTAAATCTAAATAATGTATATCACAAGTATGTGAAGCTAAACCATTTGATTCGCATCGATTTGAAGCTAAGACTTCTACTTCGCATTAATTGGAAGATAAATCACGTGTTTTGCATGGATTTGAAGCAAAACCTTCTACATCGCATTGATTTGAAGCTAAATCATGTGTTTCGCATGCAGTTGAAGCTAAATCATGTCTTTCACAAGTATTTGAAGATGAACCATTTGAATCGCATTGATTTGAACCCGAGCCTTCTACTTCGCACTGATTTGCAGTTAAATAATGTGTTTCGCATGGATTTGAAGCTAAACCTTCTACATCGCATTGATTTGCAGCTGAATCATATGTTTCGCATAGATTTGAAGCTACCTCGTTTGTTCCTACAGCTTTTGAAGCTATATCACTTATATCGCAAGTATTTGAAGCTAAATCATATGTGTCGCATGGATTTGAAGCTGTACCTACTACATCGCATTGATTTGAAGCTAAATCTTGTGTATCGCATGGATGTGAATCTAAACCTTCTACATCGCTAATGTTTGAAGCAAAATCATGTATATGGCTTGGATTTTGAAGCTAACTCGTTTGATTAGTCTTCATCTGAAGCTATATCATTTATACCTCAAGTGTTTGATGCTATATCGTTTGTTTCGCATGGATTTGAAGCTGAACCTTCTACATCGCATTGCTTTGAAGCTAAATCATGTGTCTCGCATGGAATTGAACATACCTCGTTTGTTCCTACAGCTTTTGAAGCTATATCACTTTTATCGCAAGTATTTGAAGCTAAATCATATGTGTCGCATGGATTTGAAGCTGACCCTACACCATCGCATTGATTTGAAGCTAAATCTTGTGTATGGCATGGATTTGAAGCTAAACCTTCTACATCGCATTGATTTGAAGCTAAATCATGTGTATCGCATGGATTTGAAGTTAACTCGTTTGTTTCGCATGCAGTTGTCGCTAAATAATGTATATCACAAGTATTTGTAGTTAAACCATTTGTTTAGCATGGATTTGAAACCAAGCCTTCTACTTCGCATTCATTTGAAGCTAAATCATTTGTTTCGCATGGATTTGAATCTATGCCTTGTCCTTCGAATTGATTTGAATCTAAATCATGTGTGTCGTATGGATTTGAAGCTAAACCTTCTACATCGCATTTATTTGAAGCTAAACCTTCTATATTCTATTGATTTGAAGCTAAACCATCTACCTCTTATTGAATTGAAGCAAACCTTCTACATCGCATTGATTTGAAGATAAATCGTGTGTTTCGCATGGATTTGAAGCTAACTCGTTCGTTTTGCCTGCAGTTGAATCTACATCACTTATACCCCAAGTGTTTGAAGCTAAATCATTTGTTTCGTGTGGATTTGAAGCTAAACCTTCTACATTGCATTGATTAGAAGCTAAATCATGTGTCTCGCATGGATTTGAAGCTAACTCGTTCGTTTCGCATGCAATTGTAGCTAAATGACGTATATCACAAGTATTTGTAGCTAAACCATTTGTTTTGCATGGATTTGTAACTAAGCCTTCTACTTCGCATTCATTTGAAGCTAAGTCATTTGTTTCGCATGGATTTGAATCTAAGCCTTGTCCTTCGAATTGATTTGAAGCTAAATCATGTGTTTCGTATGGATTTGAAGCTAAACCTCCTACATCGCATTGATTTGAAGCTAAACCTACTATATTCTATTGATTTGAAGCTAAACCTTCTACCTCTTATTGATTTGAAGCTAAACCTTCTACATTGCATCGATTTGAAGATAAATCGTGTGTTTCGCATGGATTTGAAGCTAACTCGTTAGTTTCGCATGCAGTTGTATCTAAATAATGTATATCACAAGTATTTGTAGCTAAACCAATTGTTTCGCATGGATTTGAAGCTACGCCTTCTACTTCGCATTGATTTGAAGCTAAATCATTTGTTTCGCATGGAATTGAAGCTACCTCGTTTGTTCCTCCTGCTTTTGAAGCTATATCACTTATATCGCATGGATTTGAAGCTGAACCTACTACATCGCATTGATTTGAAGCTAAATCTTGTGTATCGCATGGATTTGAAGCAAACTATCTACATCGCATTGATTTGAAGCTTAATCATGTGTATCGCATGGATTTGAAGCTAAACCTTCTACATCGCATTGATTTGCAGCTAAATCATGTGTTTCGCATGGATTTGAAGATAACACGTTCGTTTCGCCTGCAGTTGAATCTACATCTCTTATATCGCTAGTATTTGAAGCTAAATCATGTGTATCGCTTGGATTTTGAAGCTAACTCGTTTGATTAGTCTTCATTTGAAGCTATATCACTTACACCCCAAGCGTTTGAGGCTATATCATTTGTTTCGCATGGATTTGAAGCTAAACCTTCTTCATCGCATTGATTTGCAGCTAAATCATGTGTTTCGCATGGGTTTGAAGCTGACTCGTTCGTTGCGCATGCAGTTAAATCTAAATAATGTATATCACAAGTATGTGAAGCTAAACCATTTGATTCGCATCGATTTGAAGCTAAGACTTCTACTTCGCATTAATTGGAAGATAAATCACGTGTTTTGCATGGATTTGAAGCAAAACCTTCTACATCGCATTGATTTGAAGCTAAATCATGTGTTTCGCATGCAGTTGAAGCTAAATCATGTCTTTCACAAGTATTTGAAGATGAACCATTTGAATCGCATTGATTTGAACCCGAGCCTTCTACTTCGCACTGATTTGCAGTTAAATAATGTGTTTCGCATGGATTTGAAGCTAAACCTTCTACATCGCATTGATTTGCAGCTGAATCATATGTTTCGCATAGATTTGAAGCTACCTCGTTTGTTCCTACAGCTTTTGAAGCTATATCACTTATATCGCAAGTATTTGAAGCTAAATCATATGTGTCGCATGGATTTGAAGCTGTACCTACTACATCGCATTGATTTGAAGCTAAATCTTGTGTATCGCATGGATGTGAATCTAAACCTTCTACATCGCTAATGTTTGAAGCAAAATCATGTATATGGCTTGGATTTTGAAGCTAACTCGTTTGATTAATCTTCATCTGAAGCTATATCATTTATACCTCAAGTGTTTGATGCTATATCGTTTGTTTCGCATGGATTTGAAGCTGAACCTTCTACATCGCATTGCTTTGAAGCTAAATCATGTGTCTCGCATGGAATTGAACCTACCTCGTTTGTTCCTACAGCTTTTGAAGCTATATCACTTATATCGCAAGTATTTGAAGCTAAATCATATGTGTCGCATGGATTTGAAGCTGACCCTACACCATCGCATTGATTTGAAGCTAAATCTTGTGTATGGCATGGATTTGAAGCTAAACCTTCTACATCGCATTGATTTGAAGCTAAATCATGTGTATCGCATGGATTTGAAGTTAACTCGTTTGTTTCGCATGCAGTTGTCGCTAAATAATGTATATCACAAGTATTTGTAGTTAAACCATTTGTTTAGCATGGATTTGAAACCAAGCCTTCTACTTCGCATTCATTTGAAGCTAAATCATTTGTTTCGCATGGATTTGAATCTATGCCTTGTCCTTCGAATTGATTTGAATCTAAATCATGTGTGTCGTATGGATTTGAAGCTAAACCTTCTACATCGCATTTATTTGAAGCTAAACCTTCTATATTCTATTGATTTGAAGCTAAACCATCTACCTCTTATTGAATTGAAGCAAACCTTCTACATCGCATTGATTTGAAGATAAATCGTGTGTTTCGCATGGATTTGAAGCTAACTCGTTCGTTTTGCCTGCAGTTGAATCTACATCACTTATACCCCAAGTGTTTGAAGCTAAATCATTTGTTTCGTGTGGATTTGAAGCTAAACCTTCTACATTGCATTGATTAGAAGCTAAATCATGTGTCTAGCATGGATTTGAAGCTAACTCGTTCGTTTCGCATGCAATTGTAGCTAAATGACGTATATCACAAGTATTTGTAGCTAAACCATTTGTTTTGCATGGATTTGTAACTAAGCCTTCTACTTCGCATTCATTTGAAGCTAAGTCATTTGTTTCGCATGGATTTGAATCTAAGCCTTGTCCTTCGAATTGATTTGAAGCTAAATCATGTGTTTCGTATGGATTTGAAGCTAAACCTCCTACATCGCATTGATTTGAAGCTAAACCTACTATATTCTATTGATTTGAAGCTAAACCATCTACCTCTTATTGAATTGAAGCAAACCTTCTACATCGCATTGATTCGCAGCTAAATCATGTGTTTCGCATGGATTTGAAGATAACACGTTCGTTTCGCCTGCAGTTGAATCTACATCACTTATATCGCTAGTATTTGAAGCTAAATCATGTGTATCGCATGGATTGGAAGCTAAACCTTCTTCATCGCATTGATTTGAAGATAAATCGTGTGTTTCGCATAATTTGAAGCTTACTCGTTAGTTTCGCATGCAATTGTAGCTAAATAATGTATATCACAAGTATTTGTAGCTAAACCATTTGATTCGCATGGATTTGAAGCTACGCCTTCTACTTCGCATTGATTTGAAGCTAAATCATTTGTTTCGCATAGAATTGAAGCTACCTCGTTTGTTCCTCCTGCTTTTGAAGCTATATCACTTATATCGCATGGATTTGAAGCTGAACCTACTACATCGCATTGATTCGAAGCTAAATCTTGTATATCGCATGGATTTGAAGCTAAACCTTCTACATCACATTGATTTGCTGCTAAATCATGTGTTTCGCATGGATTTCAAGCTAACTCGTTCGTTTCGCATGCAGTTGTAGCTAAATAATATATATCACAAGTATTTGTAGCTAAACCATTTGTTTTGCATGGATTTGAAGCTAAGCCTTGTCCTTCGAATTGATTTGAAGCTAAATCATGTGTTTCGTTTGGATTTGAAGCTAAACCTTCTACATCGCATTGATTTGAAGCTAAATCATGTGTGTCGCATGGAATTGAAGCTACCTCGTTTGTTCCTACAGCTTTTGAAGCTATATCACTTATATCGCAAGTATTTGAAGCTAAATCATATGTGTCGCATGTATTAGAAGCTGAACCTACTACATCGCATTGATTTGAAGCTAAATCTTGTGTATCGCAAGGATTTGAAGCTAAACCTTCTATATCGCATTGATTTGAAGCTAAATAATGTGAATCGCATGGATTTGAAGCTAACTCGTTCGTTTCGCATGCAATTGTAGCTAAATGACGTATATCACAAGTATTTGTAGCTAAACCATTTGTTTTGCATGGATTTGTAACTAAGCCTTCTACTTCGCATTCATTTGAAGCTAAGTCATTTGTTTCGCATGGATTTGAATCTAAGCCTTGTCCTTCGAATTGATTTGAAGCTAAATCATGTGTTTCGTATGGATTTGAAGCTAAACCTCCTACATCGCATTGATTTGAAGCTAAACCTACTATATTCTATTGATTTGAAGCTAAACCTTCTACCTCTTATTGATTTGAAGCTAAACCTTCTACATCGCATCGATTTGAAGATAAATCGTGTGTTTCGCATGGATTTGAAGCTAACTCGTTAGTTTCGCATGCAGTTGTATCTAAATAATGTATATCACAAGTATTTGTAGCTAAACCAATTGTTTCGCATGGATTTGAAGCTAAACCTTCTTCATCGCATTGATTTGCAGCTAAATCATGTGTTTCGCATGGGTTTGAAGCTGACTCGTTCGTTGCGCATGCAGTTAAATCTAAATAATGTATATCACAAGTATGTGAAGCTAAACCATTTGATTCGCATCGATTTGAAGCTAAGACTTCTACTTCGCATTAATTGGAAGATAAATCACGTGTTTTCCATGGATTTGAAGCAAAACCTTCTACATCGCATTGATTTGAAGCTAAATCATGTGTTTCGCATGCAGTTGAAGCTAAATCATGTCTTTCACAAGTATTTGAAGATGAACCATTTGAATCGCATTGATTTGAACCCGAGCCTTCTACTTCGCACTGATTTGCAGTTAAATAATGTGTTTCGCATGGATTTGAAGCTAAACCTTCTACATCGCATTGATTTGCAGCTGAATCATATGTTTCGCATAGATTTGAAGCTACCTCGTTTGTTCCTACAGCTTTTGAAGCTATATCACTTATATCGCAAGTATTTGAAGCTAAATCATATGTGTCGCATGGATTTGAAGCTGTACCTACTACATCGCATTGATTTGAAGCTAAATCTTGTGTATCGCATGGATGTGAATCTAAACCTTCTACATCGCTAATGTTTGAAGCAAAATCATGTATATGGCTTGGATTTTGAAGCTAACTCGTTTGATTAGTCTTCATCTGAAGCTATATCATTTATACCTCAAGTGTTTGAAGCTATATCGTTTGTTTCGCATGGATTTGAAGCTGAACCTTCTACATCGCATTGCTTTGAAGCTAAATCATGTGTCTCGCATGGAATTGAACATACCTCGTTTGTTCCTACAGCTTTTGAAGCTATATCACTTATATCGCAAGTATTTGAAGCTAAATCATATGTGTCGCATGGATTTGAAGCTGACCCTACACCATCGCATTGATTTGAAGCTAAATCTTGTGTATGGCATGGATTTGAAGCTAAACCTTCTACATCGCATTGATTTGAAGCTAAATCATGTGTATCGCATGGATTTGAAGTTAACTCGTTTGTTTCGCATGCAGTTGTCGCTAAATAATGTATATCACAAGTATTTGTAGTTAAACCATTTGTTTAGCATGGATTTGAAACCAAGCCTTCTACTTCGCATTCATTTGAAGCTAAATCATTTGTTTCGCATGGATTTGAATCTATGCCTTGTCCTTCGAATTGATTTGAATCTAAATCATGTGTGTCGTATGGATTTGAAACTAAACCTTCTACATCGCATTTATTTGAAGCTAAACCTTCTATATTCTATTGATTTGAAGCTAAACCATCTACCTCTTATTGAATTGAAGCAAACCTTCTACATCGCATTGATTTGAAGATAAATCGTGTGTTTCGCATGGATTTGAAGCTAACTCGTTCGTTTTGCCTGCAGTTGAATCTACATCACTTATACCCCAAGTGTTTGAAGCTAAATCATTTGTTTCGTGTGGATTTGAAGCTAAACCTTCTACATTGCATTGATTAGAAGCTAAATCATGTGTCTCGCATGGATTTGAAGCTAACTCGTTCGTTTCGCATGCAATTGTAGCTAAATGACGTATATCACAAGTATTTGTAGCTAAACCATTTGTTTTGCATGGATTTGTAACTAAGCCTTCTACTTCGCATTCATTTGAAGCTAAGTCATTTGTTTCGCATGGATTTGAATCTAAGCCTTGTCCTTCGAATTGATTTGAAGCTAAATCATGTGTTTCGTATGGATTTGAAGCTAAACCTCCTACATCGCATTGATTTGAAGCTAAACCTACTATATTCTATTGATTTGAAGCTAAACCTTCTACCTCTTATTGATTTGAAGCTAAACCTTCTACATCGCATCGATTTGAAGATAAATCGTGTGTTTCGCATGGATTTGAAGCTAACTCGTTAGTTTCGCATGCAGTTGTATCTAAATAATGTATATCACAAGTATTTGTAGCTAAACCAATTGTTTCGCATGGATTTGAAGCTACGCCTTCTACTTCGCATTGATTTGAAGCTAAATCATTTGTTTCGCATGGAATTGAAGCTACCTCGTTTGTTCCTCCTGCTTTTGAAGCTATATCACTTATATCGCATGGATTTGAAGCTGAACCTACTACATCGCATTGATTTGAAGCTAAATCTTGTGTATCGCATGGATTTGAAGCAAACTATCTACATCGCATTGATTTGAAGCTTAATCATGTGTATCGCATGGATTTGAAGCTAAACCTTCTACATCGCATTGATTTGCAGCTAAATCATGTGTTTCGCATGGATTTGAAGATAACACGTTCGTTTCGCCTGCAGTTGAATCTACATCTCTTATATCGCTAGTATTTGAAGCTAAATCATGTGTATCGCTTGGATTTTGAAGCTAACTCGTTTGATTAGTCTTCATTTGAAGCTATATCACTTACACCCCAAGCGTTTGAGGCTATATCATTTGTTTCGCATGGATTTGAAGCTAAACCTTCTTCATCGCATTGATTTGCAGCTAAATCATGTGTTTCGCATGGGTTTGAAGCTGACTCGTTCGTTGCGCATGCAGTTAAATCTAAATAATGTATATCACAAGTATGTGAAGCTAAACCATTTGATTCGCATCGATTTGAAGCTAAGACTTCTACTTCGCATTAATTGGAAGATAAATCACGTGTTTTCCATGGATTTGAAGCAAAACCTTCTACATCGCATTGATTTGAAGCTAAATCATGTGTTTCGCATGCAGTTGAAGCTAAATCATGTCTTTCACAAGTATTTGAAGATGAACCATTTGAATCGCATTGATTTGAACCCGAGCCTTCTACTTCGCACTGATTTGCAGTTAAATAATGTGTTTCGCATGGATTTGAAGCTAAACCTTCTACATCGCATTGATTTGCAGCTGAATCATATGTTTCGCATAGATTTGAAGCTACCTCGTTTGTTCCTACAGCTTTTGAAGCTATATCACTTATATCGCAAGTATTTGAAGCTAAATCATATGTGTCGCATGGATTTGAAGCTGTACCTACTACATCGCATTGATTTGAAGCTAAATCTTGTGTATCGCATGGATGTGAATCTAAACCTTCTACATCGCTAATGTTTGAAGCAAAATCATGTATATGGCTTGGATTTTGAAGCTAACTCGTTTGATTAGTCTTCATCTGAAGCTATATCATTTATACCTCAAGTGTTTGATGCTATATCGTTTGTTTCGCATGGATTTGAAGCTGAACCTTCTACATCGCATTGATTTGAAGCTAAATCATGTGTATCGCATGGATTTGAAGTTAACTCGTTTGTTTCGCATGCAGTTGTCGCTAAATAATGTATATCACAAGTATTTGTAGTTAAACCATTTGTTTAGCATGGATTTGAAACCAAGCCTTCTACTTCGCATTCATTTGAAGCTAAATCATTTGTTTCGCATGGATTTGAATCTATGCCTTGTCCTTCGAATTGATTTGAATCTAAATCATGTGTGTCGTATGGATTTGAAGCTAAACCTTCTACATCGCATTTATTTGAAGCTAAACCTTCTATATTCTATTGATTTGAAGCTAAACCATCTACCTCTTATTGAATTGAAGCAAACCTTCTACATCGCATTGATTTGAAGATAAATCGTGTGTTTCGCATGGATTTGAAGCTAACTCGTTCGTTTTGCCTGCAGTTGAATCTACATCACTTATACCCCAAGTGTTTGAAGCTAAATCATTTGTTTCGTGTGGATTTGAAGCTAAACCTTCTACATTGCATTGATTAGAAGCTAAATCATGTGTCTCGCATGGATTTGAAGCTAACTCGTTCGTTTCGCCTCCATTTGAAACTTTGTCACTTATATCGCAAGTATTTAAAGCTAAATCATATGTGCCGCATGGATTTGAAGCTAAGCCTTCTACTTCGCATTCATCTGAAGCTAAATCATTTGTTTCGCATGGATTTGAATCTAAGCCTTGCCCTTCGAATTGATTTGAAGCTAAATCATGTGTTTCGTATGGATTTGAAGCTAAACCTTCTACATCGCATTTATTTGAAGCTAAACCTTCTATATTCTATTGATTTGAAGCTAAACCATCTACCTCTTATTGAATTGAAGCAAACCTTCTACATCGCATTGATTTGAAGATAAATCGTGTGTTTCGCATGGATTTGAAGCTAAACCTTCTACATCGCATTGATTTGAAGCTAAATCATGTTTCTCGCATGGAATTGAAGCTACCTCGTTTGTTCCTACAGCTTTTGAAGCTAAATAACTTATATCGCAAGTATTTGAAACTAAATCATATGTGTCGCATGGATTTGAAGCTGAACCTACTACATCGCATTGATTTGAAGCTAAATCTTGTGTATCGCATGGATTTGAAGCTAAACCTTCTACATCGCATTGATTTGAAGCTAAATCATGTGTATCGCATGGATTTGAAGCTAACTCGTTTGTATCGCATGCAGTTGTAGCAAAATAATGTATATCACAAGTATTTGTAGCTAAACCATTTGTTTCGCATGGATTTGAAGCTACGCCTTCTACTTCGCATTGATTTGAAGCTAAATCATTTGTTTCGCATGGAATTGATGCCACCTCGTTTGTTCCTCCAGCTTTTGAAGCTATATCACTTATATCGCAAGTATTTGAAGCTAAATCATATGTGTCGCATGGATTTGAAGCTGAACCTACTACATCGCATTGATTTGAAGCTAAATCTTGTGTATCGTATGGATTTGATGCTAAACCTACTACATCGCATTGATTTGAAGCTAAATCATGTATATAGAATGGATTTGATGCTATCTCATTTGTTTCGCATGCAGTTGTATCTAAATAATGTATATCACAAGTATTTGTAACTAAACCATTTGTTTTGCATGGATTTGAAGCTAAGCCTTCTACTTCGCATTCATTTGAAGCTAAATCATTTGTTTCGCATGGATTTGAATCTAAGCCTTGTCTTTCGAAACTGATTTGAAGCTAAATCATGTGTTTCGCATGGATTTGAAGCTAACTCGTTCGTTGCGCATGCTGTTAAATCTAAATAACGTATATCACAAGTATTGGAAGCTAAACCATTTGATTCGCATGGATTTGAAGCTAATCCTTCTACTTCGCATTAATTGGAAGTTAAATCACGTGTTTTGCATGGATTTGAAGCTAAATCTTCTACATCGCATTGATTTGAAGCTAAATCTTGTGTATCGCATGGATTTGAAGCTAAACCTTCTACATCGCATTGATTTGAAGCTAAATCATGTGAATCGCATGGATTTGAGGCTAACTCGTTCATTTAGCATGCAGTTGTAGCTAAATGATGTATATCACAAGTATTTGTAGCTAAACCATTTGTTTTGCATGGATTTGAAGCTAAGCCTTCTACTTCGCATTCATTTGAAGCTAAATCATTTGTTTCGCATGGATTTGAATCTAAGCCTTGTCCTCCGAATTGATTTGAAGCTAAATCATGTGTTTCGTATGGATTTGAAGCTAAACCTTCTACATCGCATTGATTTGAATATAAATCGTGTGTTTCGCATGGATTTGAAGCTAACTCGTTAGTTTCGCATGCAGTTGTAGCTAAATAATGTATATCACAAGTATTTGAAGCTAAACCATTTGATTCGCATGGATATGAAGCTAAGCCTTCTACTTCGCATTCATTTGAAGCTAAATCATTTGCTTCGCATGGATTTGAATCTAAGCCTTGTCCTTCGAATTGATTTGAAGCTAAATCTTGTGTATGGCATGGATTTGAAGCTAAACCTTCTACATCGCATTGATTTGAAGCTAAATCATTTGATTCACTAGCAGTTGAATCTAAATCATGTCTTTCACAAGTATTAGAAGTTGAACCATTTGAATCGCATTGATTTGAACCCGAGCCTTCTACTTCGCACTGATTTGCAGATAAATAATGTGTTTCGCATGGATTTGAAGCCAAACCTTCTGCATCCCATGGATTTGATTCTAAATCATGTGTTTGGCATGGATTTGAAGCTAAACTTTCTACATCGCATTGATTTGCAGCTGAATCATGTGTTTCGCATTGATTTGAAGCTAACTCGTTAGTTTCGCATGCAGTTGTAGCTAAATAATGTATATCACAAGTATTTGTAGCTAAACCATTTGTTTCGCATGGATTTGAAGCTACGCCTTCTACTTCCCATTAATTTGAAGTTAAATCATGTGTTACGCTTGGATTTAAAGCTCACTCGTGTGTTTCACCTGCATTTGAAGCTATATCACTTGCATCGCATGTATATGAAGCTAAATAATTTGTGTCGCATGGCTTAGATGCTAAGCCTTCTATTTCGCATTGATTTGAAGCTAAATCATGTTTTTCGCTTGGATTTGAAGCTAACTCGTTTGTTTCGCATGCAGTTGAAGCTAAATCATGTATATCATAAGTATTTCAAGCTAAACCATTTGTTTCGCATGGATTTGAACGTTAATCTACTTCCCATTGATTTGAAGTTAAATCATGTGTTAGGCTTGGATTTAAAGCTCACTCGTGTGTTTCGCCTGCATTTGAAGCTATATCACTTGTATCACATGTATATGAAGCTAAATAATTTGTGACGCATGGATTTGATGCTAAGCCTTCTTCTTCGCATTGATTTGAAGTTAAATCACGTGTTTCCCTTGAGTGTGAAGCTAAATCGCTTGTTTCTAATGCAGCTAAAGCAAAATCATGTATATCACAAGTATTTGAAGATAAACCATTTGTTTCGCATGTATTTGAACCTAAATCTTCTACTTCGCATTGATTTGAACTTAAATCATGTGTTACGATTGGATTTAAAGCTCACTCGTTTGTTTCGCCTGCATTTGAAGCTGAATCACTTATATCGCAAGTATGAGAAGCTAAATAACTTGTGTTGCATGGATTTGATGCTAAGCTTTCTACTTCTCATTGATTTGAAGCTAAACCAATAGTGTCGCATGGATTTGAAGCTAAGCCTTCTACTTCGCATTTATTAGAAGCTAAATTATGTGTTTCGCTTGGATTTGAAGCTAACTCGTTTGTTTCGGATGCATTTGAAGCTAAATCATGTGTTTCGCATGGATTTGAAGCGAACTCGTTTGTTTCGCCTTCATTTGAAGCTATATCATTTATATCGCAAGTATTTGAAGCTCAATCATTTAATTCGCCCAGATTTGAATGTTGTATCTCTTATGTTCGCAAGTATTTGAAGCTAAATCATTCGTTACGCAAGGAGTAGAAGCTAAGCCTTTTACTTCGCATTGATTTGAAGCTAAACCATTTGTTTCGCATGTATTTGATGCTAAACCATGTCTTTCACAAGTATTTGAAAATGAACCATTTGAATCGCATTGATTTCAAACCGAGCCTTCTACTTCGCCCTGATATGCAGCTAAATAATGTGTTTCGCATGGATTTGAAGCTAAACCTTCTACATCCCATGGATTTGAATCTAAATCATGTGTTTGGCATGGATTTGAAGCTAACTCGTTTGTTTCGCATGCAGTTGTAGTTAAATAATGTATATCACAAGTATTTGCAGCTAAACCATTTATTTCGCATGGATTTGAAGCTAAATCCTCTACATCGCATTGATTTGAAGCTAAATCTTGTGTATCGCATGGATTTGAAGCTGAACGTTCTACATCGCATTGATTTGCAGGCTAAATCATGTGATTCGCATGGATTTGAAGCTAACCCGTTTGTTTCGCATACACTTGTAGCTACATAATGTATATCACAAGTATTTGTAGCTAAATCATTTGCTTCGCATAGAATTGGAGCTAACACGTTTGTTTCCCCTGCATTTGAAGCTATATCTCTCATGTCGCAAGTTCCTGTGCTAAATCATTTGTTTTGCATGGATTTGAAGCCATTTCATTTGTATCGCAAGTATTTGATGGTAACTCATTTATTTCGCATGGATTAGATGCTAAGCTTTCAACTTCGCATTGATTTGAAGCTAAATCATTTGTTTCGCGTGGATTTGAAGCTACCTCGTTTGTTCCTCCTGCTTTTGAAGCTGTATCACTTATACCGCAAGTATTTGAAGCTAAATCATATGTGTCGCATGGATTTGAAGCTGAACCTACTACATCGCATTGATTTGAAGCTAAATCATGTGTTTCGCATGGATTTGAAGCTAAACCTTCTACATCCATGGATTTGAATCTAAATCATGTGTTTTGCATAGATTTCAAGCTAACTCGTTTGTTTCGCATGCATTTGATGCTGTATCACTTTTATCGCCAGTATCTGAAGCTAAATCATTCGTTTCGCATGGATTTGTAGCTAAACCTTCTACATCACATTGATTTGAAGCTAAATCATGTGTTTCGCATGGACTTGAAGCTAAGCCTTCTACTTCGCATTGATTTGAAGCTGAATCATTTGTTTCGCATAGATTTGGAGCTAACACGTTTGTTTCCCCTGCAGTTGATTCTACATCACTTATATCGCTAGTATTTGACGCTAAATCATGTGTATCGCGTGGATTTTGCAGCTAACTCGTTTGATTAGTCTTCATTTGAAGCTATACCACTTACACCCCAAGTGTTTGAAGCTATATCATTTGTTTCGCATGGATTTGAAGCTAAACCTTCTAAATCGTATTGATTTGCAGCTATATCATGTGTTTCGCATGGATTTGAAGCTAATTCGTTCGTTGCGCATGCAGTTAAATCTAAATAACGTAGATCACAAGTATTTGAAGCTAAACCATTTGATTCGCATGGATTTGAACCTAAACCTTCTACATCCCATGGATTTGAATCCAAATCATGTGTTTGGCATGGATTTGAAGCTAAACCTTCTACATCGCATTGACTTGCAGCTGAATCATGTGTTTCGCATGGATTTGTAGCTAACTCGTTCGTGTCGGCTGTATTTGAAGCTAGATCACTTATATCGCAAGTATTTGAAGCTAAATCGTGGGTTTCGCTTGGATTTGAAGCAAAACCTTCTACATTGCATTGATTTGTAGCTAAATCGTGTGTTTCGCATGGATTTGAAGCTAAATCATGTCTTTCACAAGTATTTGAAGAAGAACCATTTGAATCGCATGGATTTGAACCTGAACCTTCTACTTCGCACTGATTTGCAGCTAAATAATGTGTTTCGCATGGATTTGAAGCTAAGCCTTCTACTTCGCATTGATTTGAAGCTAAATCATTTGTTTCGCATGGAATTGAAGCTACCTCGTTTGTTCCTCCTGCTTTTGAAGCTATATCACTTATATCGCAAGTATTTGAAGCTAAATCATATGTGTCGCATGGATTTGAAGCTGAACCTACTACATCGCATCGATTTGGAGCTAAATCTTGTGTATCGCATGGATTTGAAGCTAAACCTTCTACATCGCATTGATTTGCAGGCTAAATCATGTGTTTCGCATGGATTTGAAGCTAAACCTTCTACATTCCATGGATTTGAAGTTAAATCACGTGTTCTGCAAGGATTTGAAGCTAACCCTTCTACATCGCATTGATTAGAAAGCTAAATCTTTTTTTTCGCATGGATTTGAAGCTAAACCTTCTACATCGCATTCGTTTGAAGCTAAATCGTATGTTTCGCATGGATTTGAAGCTAACTCGTTTGTTTCGCCTGTATTTGAAGCTATATCACTTATATCGCAAGTATTTGAAGCTAAATCATGTGTTTCGCATGGATTTGAAGCTAAACCTTCTACATTCCATGGATTTGAAGTTAAATCACGTGTTTTGCAAGGATTTGAAGCTAACCCTTCTACATCGCATTGATTTGAAGCTAAATCATGTGTTTCGCATGCATCTGAAGCTAAATCATGTCTTTCACAAGTATTTGAAAATGAACCATTTGAATCGCATTGATTTGAACCCCAGCCTTCTATTTCGCACTGATTTGCAGCTCTATAATGTGTTTCGCATGGATTTGAAGCTAAACCTTCTACATCCCATGGATTTGAATCTAAATCATGTGTTTGGCATGGATTTGAAGCTAAACCTTCTACATCGCATTGATTTGCAGCTGAATCATGTGTTTCGCATGGATTTGTAGCTAACTCGTTCGTTTCGCCTGTATTTGAAGCTAGATCACTTATATCGCAAGTATTTGAAGCTAAATCATGAGTTTCGCTTGGGATTTGAAGCTAAACCTTCCACATCGCATTGATTTGAAGCTAAATCGTGTTTTCGCATGGATTTGAAGCTAACTCGTTTGTTTCGCCTGTATTTGAAGCTATATCACTTATATCGCAAGTATTTGAAGCTAAATCATGTGTTTCACATGGATTTGAAGCTAACTCGTTCGTTGAGCATGCAGTTAAATCTAAATAACGTATATCACAAGTATTTGAAGCTAAACCATTTGCTTCGCATGGATTTGAAGCTAAGCCTTCTACTTCGCGCTTATTTGAAGCTAAATCATGTTTTTCGCATGCTGCTGAAGCTACATCATGTTTTTCACAAGTATTTGAAAATGAACCAATTGAATCGCATTGATTTGAACCCGAGCCTTCTACTTCGCACTGATTTGCAGCTAAATATTGTGTTTCGCATGGATTTGAAGCTAAACCTTCTACATCCCATGGATTTGAATCTAAATCATGTGTTTGGCATGGATTTGAAGCTAAACCTTCTACATCGCATTGATTTGCAGCTGAATCATGTGTTTCGCATGGATTTGTAGCTAACTCGTTAGTTTCGCCTGTATTTGAAGCTAGATCGCTTATATCGCAAGTATTTGAAGCTAAATCATGTGTTTCGCTTGGATTTGAAGCTAAACCTTCTACATCGCATTGGTTTGAAGCTAAATCGTATGTTTCGCATGGATTTGAAGCTAACTCGTTTGTTTCACATGCAGTTGTAGCTAAATAATGTATATCACAAGCATTTCTAGCTAAACCATTTGTTTCGCATGGATTTGAAGCTAAGCCTTCTACTTCGCATTAATTTGAAGCTAAATCATTTGTTTTGCATGGAATTGAAGCTACCTCGTTTGTTCCTCCTGCTTTGAAGCTATATCACTTGTATCGAAAGTATTTGAAGCTAAATCATATGTGTCGCATGGATTTGAAGCTGAACCTACTACATCGCATTGATTTGCAGCTGAATCATGTGTTTCGCATGGATTTGTAGCTAACTCGTTCGTTTCGCCTGTATTTGAAGCTAGATCACTTATATCGCAAGTATTTGAAGCTAAATCATGAGATTCGCTTGGATTTGAAGCTAAACCTTCCACATCGCATTGATTTGTAGTCAAATCATCTTTTTCGAATGGATTTGAAGCCAAACCTTCTACATCGCATTGATTTGTAGATGAGTCATGTGTTTCGCATGGATTTGAAGCTAACTCGTTTGTGTCGCATGCAGTTGAAGCTAAATCATGTATATCACAAGTATTTGAATCTAAACAATTTGATTCGCATGGAATTTGATGCTAAGCCTTCTACTTCACACTGATTTGAAGCTAAATCATGCCTTTCGCATGGATTTGAATCTAACTCGATTGTTTCGCACGCAGTTGAAGCTGATTCATGTATATCATAAGTATTTGAAGCCAAACCATTTGTTTCGCATGGATTTGAAGCTAAGTCTTCTCCTTCTTATTGATTTGAAGCTAAATCGTGTGTTTCGCATGGATTTGAAGCTAACTCGTTTGTTTCGCCTGCATTTGAAGCTATATCATTTATATCGCAAGTATTTGAAGCTAAACCATTTGTTTCGCATCGATTTGAAGCTAAGCCTTCTACTTCGCATTGATTGTATCCTAAATCACGTGTTTTGCATGGATTTGAAGATAAGCCTTTGACATCGCATTGATTTGAAGCTAAATCATGTGTTTCGCATGGATTTGAAGCTAACTCGTTTGTTTCGCATGCAGTTGTAGCTAAATAATGTATATCACAAATATTTGTAGCTAAACCATTTGTTTCGCATGAATTTGAAGCTAAGCCTTCTACTTCGCATTGATTTGAAGCTAAATCATTTGTTTCGCATGGAATTGAAGCTACGTCGTTTGTTCCTTCTGCTTTTGAAGCTATATAACTTATATCGCAAGTATTTGAAGCTAAATCATACGTGTCGCATGGAATTGAAGCTAAACCTTCTACATCGCATTGATTTGAAGCTAAACCTGCTACATCTTATTTATTTGAAGCTAAATCATGTGTTTCGCATCGAGTTGAAGCTACCCAATTGTTTCGTCAGCATTTGAAGCTATATCACTCATATCGCAATTATCTGACGCTAAATCATTTGTGTCGCATGGATTTGAAGCTAAACCTTCTACATCGCATTGATTTGAAGCTAAATCATGTGTTTCGAATGCAGTTGAAGCTAAATCATGTCTTCCACAAGTATTTGAAAATGAACCATTTGAATCGCATTGATTTGAACCCGAGCCTTCTACTTCGCACTGATTTGCAGCTAAATAATGTGTTTCGCATGGATTTGAAGCTAAACCTTCTACATCCCATGGACTTGAATATAAATCATGTGTTTGGCATGGATTTGAAGTTAAACCTTCTACATCGCGTTGATTTGCAGCTGAATCATGTGTTTCGCATGGATTTGAAGCTAACTCGTGCGTTTCGCCTGTATTTGAAGCTAGATCACTTATATCGCAAGTATTTGAAGCTAAATCATGTGTTTGGCATGGATTTGAAGCTAAATCTTCTACATCGCATTGGTTTGAAACTAAATCGTATGTTTCGCATGGATTTGAAGCTAACTCGTTTGTTTCGCCTGTATTTGAAGCTATATCACTTATATCGCAAGTATTTGAAGCTAAATCATGTGTTTCGCTTGGATTTGAAGCTAAACCTTCTACATCGCATTGATTTGCAGGCTAAATCATGTGTTTCGCATGGATTTGAAGCTAATCCTTCTACATTCCATGGATTTGAAGTTAAATCACGTGTTTTGCAAGGATTTGAAGCTAACCCTTCTACATCGCATTGATTTGAAGCTAAATCATGTGTTTCGCATGCATCTGAAGCTAAATCATGTCTTTCACAAGTATTTGAAAATGAACCATTTGAATCGCATTGATTTGAACCCGAGCCTTCTATTTCGCACTGATTTGAAGCTAAACCTTCTACATCCCATGGATTTAAATCTAAATCATGTGTTTGGCATGGATTTGAAGCTAAACCTTCTACATCGCATTGATTTGCAGCTGAATCATGTGTTTCGCATGGATTTGTAGCTAACTCGTTCGTTTCGCCTGTATTTGAAGCTAGATCACTTATATCGCAAGTATTTGAAGCTAAATCATGAGATTCGCTTGGATTTGAAGCTAAACCTTCCACATCGCATTGATTTGAAGCTAAATCGTGTGTTTCGCATGGATTTGAAGCTAACTCGTTTGTTTCGCCTGTATTTGAAGCTATATCACTTATATCGCAAGTATTTGAAGCTAAATCATGTGTTTCGCCTGGATTTGAAGCTAACTCGTTCGTTGCGCATGCAGTTAAATCTAAATAACGTATATCACAAGTATTTGAAGCTAAACCATTTGATTCGCATGGATTTGAAGCTAAGCCTTCTACTTCGCGCTTCTTTGAAGCTAAATCATGTTTTTCGCATGCTGCTGAAGCTAAATCATGTTTTTCACAAGCATTTGAAAATGAACCAATTGAATCGCATTGATTTGAACCCGAGCCTTCTACTTCGCACTGATTTGCAGCTAAATATTGTGTTTTGCATGGATTTGAAGCTAAACCTTCTACATCCCATGGATTTGAATCTAAATCATGTGTTTGGCATGGATTTGAAGCTAAACCTTCTACATCGCATTGATTTGAAGCTAAATATTGTGTATCGCATGGATTTGAAGCTAAACCTTCTACATCACATTGATTATCAGCTATATCATGTGTTTCGCATGGATTTGAAGCTAACTCGTTCGTTTCGCCTGCAGTTGAATCTACATCGCTTATATCGCAAGTATTTGATCTAAATCAATTGTTACGAATGGATTTGAAGCTAATTCTTCTGCATCGTATTGATTTGTAGACAAATCATCTTTTTCGAATGGATTTGAAGCTAAACCTTCTACATCGCATTGATTTGTAGATGAGTCATGTGTTTCGCATGGATTTGAAGCTAACTCGTTTGTGTCGCATGCAGTTGAAGCTAAATCATGTATATCACAAGTATTTGAATCTAAACAATTTGATTCGCATGGAATTTGATGCTAAGCCTTCTACTTCACACTGATTTGAAGCTAAATCATGCCTTTCGCATGGATTTGAATATAACTCGATTGTTTCGCACGCAGTTGAAGCTGATTCATGTATATCATAAGTATTTGAAGCCAAACCATTTGTTTCGCATGGATTTGAAGCTAAGTCTTCTCCTTCTTATTGATTTGAAGCTAAATCGTGTGTTTCGCATGGATTTGAAGCTAACTCGTTTGTTTCGCCTGCATTTGAAGCTATATCATTTATATCGCAAGTATTTGAAGCTAAACCATTTGTTTCGCATCGATTTGAAGCAAAGCCTTCTACTTCGCATTGATTGTATCCTAAATCACGTGTTTTGCATGGATTTGAAGATAAGCCTTTTACATCGCATTGATTTGAAGCTAAATCATGTGTTTCGCATGGATTTGAAGCTAAGCCTTCTACTTCGCATTGATTTGAAGCTAAATCATTTGTTTCGCATGGAATTGAAGCTACCTCGTTTGTTCCTTCTGCTTTTGAAGCTATATAACTTATATCGCAAGTATTTGAAGCTAAATCATACGTGTCGCATGGAATTGAAGCTAAGCCTTCTACTTCGCATTGATTTGAAGCTAAATCATTTGTTTCGCATGGAATTGAAGCTACCTCGTTTGTTCCTTCTGCTTTTGAAGCTATATAACTTATATCGCAAGTATTTGAAGCTAAATCATACGTGTCGCATGGAATTGAAGCTAAACCTTCTACATCGCATTGATTTGAAGCTAAACCTGCTACATCTTATTTATTTGAAGCTAAATCATGTGTTTCGCATCGAGTTGAAGCTACCCAATTGTTTCGTCAGCATTTGAAGCTATATCACTCATATCGCAATTATCTGACGCTAAATCATTTGTGTCGCATGGATTTGAAGCTAAACCTTCTACATCGCATTGATTTGAAGCTAAATCATGTGTTTCGAATGCAGTCGAAGCTAAATCATGTCTTTCACAAGTATTTGAAAATGAACCATTTGAATCGCATTGATTTGAACCCGAGCCTTCTACTTCGCACTGATTTGCAGCTAAATAATGTGTTTCGCATGGATTTGAAGCTAAACCTTCTACATCCCATGGATTTGAATATAAATCATGTGTTTGGCATGGATTTGAAGTTAAACCTTCTACATCGCGTTGATTTGCCGCTGAATCATGTGTTTCGCATGCAGTTGAAGCTAACTCATATCTTTCACAAGTATTTCAAAATGAACGATTTGAATCGCATTGATTTCAAACCGAGCCTTCTACTTCGCCCTGATATGCAGCTAAATCTTGTATATCGCATTGATTTGAAGCTAAATCATTTGTTTCACAAGGATTTGAATCTAAGCCTTGTCCTTCGAATTGATTTGAAGCTAAATCATGTGTTTCGTATGGATTTGAAGCTAAACCTTCTACATCGCATTGATTTGAAGCGAAACCTTCTGCATTCTATTGATTTGAAGCTAAACCTTCTACCTCTTATTGTTTTGAAGCTAAACCTTCTACATCGCATTGATTTGCAGCTAAATCATGTGTTTCGCATGGATTTGAAGCTAACTCGTTCGTTTCGCCTGCAGTAGAATCTACATCACTTATATCGCAAGTATTTGAAGCTAAATCATGTGTATCGCTTGGATTTTGAAGCTAAATCGTTTGATTAGTCTGCATTTGAAGCTATATCACTTATACCCCAAGTGTTTGAAGCTAAATCATATGTTTCGTCTGAATTTGAAGTTAAACCTTCTACATCGCACTGATTTGAAGCTAAATCATGTTTCTCGCATGGAATTGAAGCTACCTCGCTTGTTCCTACAGCTTTTGAAGCTATATCACTTATATCGCAAGTATTTGAAGCTAAATCATATGTGTCGCATGGATTTGATGCTGAACCTACTACATCGCATTGATTTGAATCTAAATCTTGTGTATCGCATTGATTTGAACCCGAGCCTTCTACTTCGCACCTATTTGCAAGCTAAATAATGTGTTCCGCATGTATTTGAAGTTAAACCTTCTACATCCCATGGATTTGAATCCAAATCATGTGTTTGGCATGGATTTGAAGCTGAACCTTCTACATCGCATTGATTTGCAGCTGAATCATGTGTTTCGCATGGATTTGTAGCTAACTCGTTCGTTTCGCCTGTATTTGAAGCTAGATCACTTATATCGCAAGTATTTGAAGCTAAATCATGAGATTCGCTTGGATTTGAAGCTAAACCTTCCACATCGCATTGATTTGAAGCTAAATCGTGTGTTTCGCATGGATTTGAAGCTAACTCGTTTGTTTCGCCTGTATTTGAAGCTATATCACTTATATCGCAAGTATTTGAAGCTAAATCATGTGTTTCGCCTGGATTTGAAGCTAACTCGTTCGTTGCGCATGCAGTTAAATCTAAATAACGTATATCACAAGTATTTGAAGCTAAACCATTTGATTCGCATGGATTTGAAGCTAAGCCTTCTACTTCGCGCTTCTTTGAAGCTAAATCATGTTTTTCGCATGCTGCTGAAGCTAAATCATGTTTTTCACAAGCATTTGAAAATGAACCAATTGAATCGCATTGATTTGAACCCGAGCCTTCTACTTCGCACTGATTTGCAGCTAAATATTGTGTTTTGCATGGATTTGAAGCTAAACCTTCTACATCCCATGGATTTGAATCTAAATCATGTGTTTGGCATGGATTTGAAGCTAAACCTTCTACATCGCATTGATTTGAAGCTAAATATTGTGTATCGCATGGATTTGAAGCTAAACCTTCTACATCACATTGATTATCAGCTATATCATGTGTTTCGCATGGATTTGAAGCTAACTCGTTCGTTTCGCCTGCAGTTGAATCTACATCGCTTATATCGCAAGTATTTGATCTAAATCAATTGTTACGAATGGATTTGAAGCTAATTCTTCTGCATCGTATTGATTTGTAGACAAATCATCTTTTTCGAATGGATTTGAAGCTAAACCTTCTACATCGCATTGATTTGTAGATGAGTCATGTGTTTCGCATGGATTTGAAGCTAACTCGTTTGTGTCGCATGCAGTTGAAGCTAAATCATGTATATCACAAGTATTTGAATCTAAACAATTTGATTCGCATGGAATTTGATGCTAAGCCTTCTACTTCACACTGATTTGAAGCTAAATCATGCCTTTCGCATGGATTTGAATATAACTCGATTGTTTCGCACGCAGTTGAAGCTGATTCATGTATATCATAAGTATTTGAAGCCAAACCATTTGTTTCGCATGGATTTGAAGCTAAGTCTTCTCCTTCTTATTGATTTGAAGCTAAATCGTGTGTTTCGCATGGATTTGAAGCTAACTCGTTTGTTTCGCCTGCATTTGAAGCTATATCATTTATATCGCAAGTATTTGAAGCTAAACCATTTGTTTCGCATCGATTTGAAGCAAAGCCTTCTACTTCGCATTGATTGTATCCTAAATCACGTGTTTTGCATGGATTTGAAGATAAGCCTTTTACATCGCATTGATTTGAAGCTAAATCATGTGTTTCGCATGGATTTGAAGCTAAGCCTTCTACTTCGCATTGATTTGAAGCTAAATCATTTGTTTCGCATGGAATTGAAGCTACCTCGTTTGTTCCTTCTGCTTTTGAAGCTATATAACTTATATCGCAAGTATTTGAAGCTAAATCATACGTGTCGCATGGAATTGAAGCTAAGCCTTCTACTTCGCATTGATTTGAAGCTAAATCATTTGTTTCGCATGGAATTGAAGCTACCTCGTTTGTTCCTTCTGCTTTTGAAGCTATATAACTCATATCGCAAGTATTTGAAGCTAAATCATACGTGTCGCATGGAATTGAAGCTAAACCTTCTACATCGCATTGATTTGAAGCTAAACCTGCTACATCTTATTTATTTGAAGCTAAATCATGTGTTTCGCATCGAGTTGAAGCTACCCAATTGTTTCGTCAGCATTTGAAGCTATATCACTCATATCGCAATTATCTGACGCTAAATCATTTGTGTCGCATGGATTTGAAGCTAAACCTTCTACATCGCATTGATTTGAAGCTAAATCATGTGTTTCGAATGCAGTCGAAGCTAAATCATGTCTTTCACAAGTATTTGAAAATGAACCATTTGAATCGCATTGATTTGAACCCGAGCCTTCTACTTCGCACTGATTTGCAGCTAAATAATGTGTTTCGCATGGATTTGAAGCTAAACCTTCTACATCCCATGGATTTGAATATAAATCATGTGTTTGGCATGGATTTGAAGTTAAACCTTCTACATCGCGTTGATTTGCCGCTGAATCATGTGTTTCGCATGCAGTTGAAGCTAACTCATATCTTTCACAAGTATTTCAAAATGAACGATTTGAATCGCATTGATTTCAAACCGAGCCTTCTACTTCGCCCTGATATGCAGCTAAATCTTGTATATCGCATTGATTTGAAGCTAAATCATTTGTTTCACAAGGATTTGAATCTAAGCCTTGTCCTTCGAATTGATTTGAAGCTAAATCATGTGTTTCGTATGGATTTGAAGCTAAACCTTCTACATCGCATTGATTTGAAGCGAAACCTTCTGCATTCTATTGATTTGAAGCTAAACCTTCTACCTCTTATTGTTTTGAAGCTAAACCTTCTACATCGCATTGATTTGCAGCTAAATCATGTGTTTCGCATGGATTTGAAGCTAACTCGTTCGTTTCGCCTGCAGTAGAATCTACATCACTTATATCGCAAGTATTTGAAGCTAAATCATGTGTATCGCTTGGATTTTGAAGCTAAATCGTTTGATTAGTCTGCATTTGAAGCTATATCACTTATACCCCAAGTGTTTGAAGCTAAATCATATGTTTCGTCTGAATTTGAAGTTAAACCTTCTACATCGCACTGATTTGAAGCTAAATCATGTTTCTCGCATGGAATTGAAGCTACCTCGCTTGTTCCTACAGCTTTTGAAGCTATATCACTTATATCGCAAGTATTTGAAGCTAAATCATATGTGTCGCATGGATTTGATGCTGAACCTACTACATCGCATTGATTTGAATCTAAATCTTGTGTATCGCATTGATTTGAACCCGAGCCTTCTACTTCGCACCTATTTGCAAGCTAAATAATGTGTTCCGCATGTATTTGAAGTTAAACCTTCTACATCCCATGGATTTGAATCCAAATCATGTGTTTGGCATGGATTTGAAGCTGAACCTTCTACATCGCATTGATTTGCACCTGAATCATGTGTTTCGCAAGGATTTGAAGCTAACTCGTTCGTTTCGCCTGTATTTGAAGCTAGATCACTTATATTGCAAGTATTTGAAGCTAAATCATGTGTATCGCATGGATTTGAAGCTAAACCTTCTACATCGCATTGATTTGAAGCTAAATCATTTGTTTCGCATGAATTTGAAGCTAAGCCTTCTACTTCGCATTAATTGGAAGTTAAATCACGTGTTTTGCATGGATTTGAAGCTAAACCTTCTACATCGCATTGATTTGAAGCTAAATCATGTGTTTCGCATGTAGTTGAAGCTAAATCATGTCTTTCACAAGTATTTGAAGATGAACCATTTGAATCGCATTGATTTCAACCCGAGCCTTCTACTTCGCACAGATTTGCAGCTAAATAATGTGTTTCGCATGGATTTGAAGCTAAACTTTCTACATCGCATTGATTTGAAGCTAACTCGTTTGTTTCGCATGCAGTTGAAACTAAATCATGTCTTTCACAAGTATTTGAAGATGAACGATTTGAATCGCATGGATTTGTACCTGAACCTTCTACTTCGCACTGATTTGCAGCTAAATAATGTGTTTCGCATGGATTTGAATCTAAACCTTGTATATCCCATGGATTTGAAGTTAAATCACGTGTTTTGCATGGATTTGAAGCTAAACCTTCTACATCGCATTGATTTGAAGCTAAATCATGTGTTTCGCATGCAGTTGAAGCTAACTCATATCTTTCACAAGTATTTCAAAATGAACGATGTGAATCGCATTGATTTCAAACCGAGCCTTCTACTTCGCCCTAATATGCAGCTAAATAATGTGTTTCGCATGGATTTGAAGCTAAACCTTCTACATCCCATGGATTTGAATCTAAATCATGTGTTTGGCATGGATTTGAAGCTAACTCGTTTGTTTCGCATGCAGTTGTAGCTAAATAATGTATATCACAAGTATTTGTAGCTAATCCATTTGTTTCGCATGGATTTGAAGCTACGCCTTCTACTTCGCATTGATTTGAAGCTAAATCATTTGTTTCGCATGGAATTGAAGCCAGCTCGTTTGTTCCTCCAGCTTTTGAAGCTATATCACTTTTATCGCAAGTATTTGAAGCTAAATCATATGTGTCGCATGGATTTGAAGCTGAACCTTCTACATCGCATTGATTTGAAGCTAAATCTTGTGTATCGCATGGATTTGAAGCTAAACCTTCTACATCACATTGATTTGCAGCTAAATCATGTGTTTCGCATGGATTTGAAACTAACTCGTTCTGTTCGCCTGCAGTTGAATCTACATGACTTATATCGCTAGTATTTGAAGCTAAATCATGTGTATCGCGTGGATTTTGAAGCTAACTCGTTTGATTAGTCTTCATTTGAAGCTATATCACTTATACCCCAAGTGTTTGAAGCTAAATCATTAGTTTCGCGTGGATTTGAAGCTAAACCTTCTACATCGCATTGATTAGAAGCTAAATCTTGTGTATCGCATGGATTTGAAGCTAAACCTTCTACTTCGCATTGATTTGAAGCTAAATCATTTGTTTCGCATGGATTTGAATCTAAGCCTTGTCCTTCGAATTGATTTGAAGCTAAATCATTTGTTTCGTAAGGATTTGAAGCTAAACCTTCTACATCGCATTGACTTGAAGCTAAACCTTCTACATCGCATTGATTTGCAGCTAAATAATGTGTTTCGCATGGATTTGAAGTTAACTCGTTTGTTTCGCATGCAGTTGTAGCTAAATAATGTATATCACAAGTATTTGTAGTTAAACCATTTGTTTTGCATGGATTTGAATCCAAGCCTTCTACTTCGCATTCATTTGAAGCTAAATCATTTGTTTCGCATGGATTTGAATCTATGCCTTGTCCTTCGAATTGATTTGAATCTAAATCATGTGTGTCGAATGGATTTGAAGCTAAACCTTCTACATCGCATTTATTTGAAGCTAAGCCTTCTATATTCTATTGATTCGAAGCTAAACCATCTACCTCTTATTGATTTGAAGCAAACCTTCTACATCGCATCGATTTGAAGATAAGTCGTGTGTTTCGCATGGATTTGAAGCTAACTCGTTAGTTTCGCATGCAGTTGTAGCTAAATAATGTATATCACAAGTATTTGTAGCTAAACCATTTGTTTCGCATGGATTTGAAGCTACGCCTTCTACTTCGCATTGATTTGAAGCTAAATCATTTGTTTCGCATGGAATTGAAGCTACCTCGTTTGTTCCTCCTGCTTTTGAAGCTATATCACTTATATCGCATGGATTTGAAGCTGAACCTACTACATCGCATTGATTTGAAGCTAAATCTTGTGTATCGCATGGATCTGAAGCTAAGCCTTCTACTTCGCATTTATTTGAAGTTAAATCATTTGTTTCGCACGGATTTGAAGCTTCCTCGTTTGTTCCTCCAGCTTTTGAAGCTATATCACTTATATAGCAAGTATTTGAAGCTAAATCATATGTGTCGCTTGGATTTGAAGCTGAACCTTCTATATCGCATTGATTTGAATCTAAATCTTGTGTATCGCATGGATTTGAAGCTAAACCTTCTACATCACATTGATTTGCAGCTAAATCATGTGTTTCGCATGGATTTGAAGCTAACTCGTTCGTTTCGCCTGCAGTTGAATCTACATCACTTATATCGCTAGTATTTGAAGCTAAATCATGTGTTTCGCATAGATTTGAAGCTAACTCGTTCGTTTTGCCTGCAGTTGAATCTATATCACTTATATCGCAAGTGTTTGAAGCTAAATCATGTGTATCGCGTGGATTTTGAAGCTAACTCGTTTGATTAGTCTGCATATGAAGCTATATCACTTATACCCCAAGTGTTTGAAGCTAAATCATATGTTTCGCCTGAATTTGAAGTTAAACCTTCTACATCGCACTGATTTGAAGCTAAATCATGTTTCTCGCATGGAATTGAAGCTACCTCGTTTGTTCCTACAGCTTTTGAAGCTATATCACTTATATCGCAAGTATTTGAAGCTAAATCATATGTGTCGCATGGATTTGAAGCTGAACCTACTACATCGCATTGATTTGAATCTAAATCTTGTGTATCGCATTGATTTGAACCCGAGCCTTCTACTTCGCACCTATTTGCAGCTAAATAATGTGTTCCGCATGGATTTCAAGCTAAACCTTCTACATTGCATTGATTTGCAGCTGAATCATGTGTTTCGCATGGACTTGAAGCTAACTCGTTCGTTTCGCCTGTATTCGAAGCTATATCACTTATATCGCAAATATTTGAAGCTAAATCATGTGTTACACTTGGATATGAAGCTAAACCTTCTACATCGCATTGATTTGAAGCTAAATCTTGTGTATCGCATGGATTTGAAGCTAAACCTGCTACATCGCATTGATTTGAATCTAAATCATTTGTTTCGCAAGGATTTGAATCTAAGCCTTGTCCTTCGAATTGATTTGAAGCTAAATCATGTGTTTCGTATGGATTTGAAGCTAAACCTTCTACATCGCATTGATTTGCAGCTAAATCATGTGTTTCGCATGGATTTGAAGCTAACTCGTTCGTTTCGCCTGCAGTAGAATCTACATCACTTATATCGCAAGTATTTGAATCTAAATCATGTGTATCGCTTGGATTTTGAAGCTAAATCGTTTGATTAGTCTGCATTTGAAGCTATATCACTTATACCCCAAGTGTTTGGAGCTAAATCATATGTTTCGCCTGAATTTGAAGTTAAACCTTCTACATCGCACTGATTTGAAGCTAAATCATTTGTTTCGCATGAATTTGAAGCTAAGCCTTCTACTTCGCATTAATTGGAAGTTAGATCACGTGTTTTGCATGGATTTGAAGCTAAACCTTCTACATCGCATTGATTTGAAGCTAAATCATGTGTTTCGCATGTAGTTGAAGCTAAATCATGTCTTTCACAAGTATTTGAAGATGAACCATTTGAATCGCATTGATTTCAACCCGAGCCTTCTACTTCGCACAGATTTGCAGCTAAATAATGTGTTTCGCATGGATTTGAAACTAATCCTTCTACATCGCATTGATTTGAAGCTAAATCATGTGTTTGGCATGGATTTGAAGCTAACTCGTTTGTTTCGCATGCAGTTGTAGCTAAATAATGTATATCACAAGTATTTGTAGCTAATCCATTTGTTTCGCATGGATTTGAAGCTACGCCTTCTACTTCGCATTGATTTGAAGCTAAATCATTTGTTTCGCATGGAATTGAAGCCAGCTCGTTTGTTCCTCCAGCTTTTGAAGCTATATCACTTTTATCGCAAGTATTTGAAGCTAAATCATATGTGTCGCATGGATTTGAAGCTGAACCTTCTACATCGCATTGATTTGAAGCTAAATCTTGTGTATCGCATGGATTTGAAGCTAAACCTTCTACATCACATTGATTTGCAGCTAAATCATGTGTTTCGCATGGATTTGAAACTAACTCGTTCTGTTCGCCTGCAGTTGAATCTACATGACTTATATCGCTAGTATTTGAAGCTAAATCATGTGTATCGCGTGGATTTTGAAGCTAACTCGTTTGATTAGTCTTCATTTGAAGCTATATCACTTATACCCCAAGTGTTTGAAGCTAAATCATTTGTTTCGCGTGGATTTGAAGCTAAACCTTCTACATCGCATTGATTAGAAGCTAAATCTTGTGTATCGCATAGATTTGAAGCTAAACCTTCTACTTCGCATTGATTTGAAGCTAAATCATTTGTTTCGCATGGATTTGAATCTAAGCCTTGTCCTTCGAATTGATTTGCAGCTAAATCTTGTGTATGGCATGGATTTGAAGCTAAACCTTCTACATAGCATTGATTTGAAGCTAAATCATTGTATCGCATGGATTTGAAGCTAACTCGTTTGTTTCGCATGCAGTTGTAGCTAAATAATGTATATCACAAGTATTTGTAGCTAAACCATTTGTTTTGCATGGATTTGAAGCTAAGCCTTCTACTTCGCATTCATTTGAAGCTAAATCATTTGTTTCGCATGGATTTGAATCTAAGCCTTGTCCTTCGAATTGATTTGAAGCTAAATCATGTGTTTCGTAAGGATTTGAAGCTAAACCTTCTACATCGCATTGACTTGAAGCTAAACCTTCTACATCGCATTGATTTGCAGCTAAATAATGTGTTTCGCATGGATTTGAAGTTAACTCGTTTGTTTCGCATGCAGTTGTAGCTAAATAATGTATATCACAAGTATTTGTAGCTAAACCATTTGTTTTGCATGGATTTGAATCCAAGCCTTCTACTTCGCATTCATTTGAAGCTAAATCATTTGTTTCGCATGGATTTGAATCTATGCCTTGTCCTTCGAATTGATTTGAATCTAAATCATGTGTGTCGAATGGATTTGAAGCTAAACCTTCTACATCGCATTTATTTGAAGCTAAGCCTTCTATATTCTATTGATTCGAAGCTAAACCATCTACCTCTTATTGATTTGAAGCAAACCTTCTACATCGCATCGATTTGAAGCTAAATCTTGTGTATCGCATGGATTTGAAGCTAAACCTTCTACATCGTATTGATTTGAAGCTAAATCATTCGTTTCGCATGGATTTGAAGCTAACTCGTTAGTTTCGCATGCAGTTGTAGCTAAATAATGTATATCACAAGTATTTGTAGCTAATCCATTTGTTTCGCATGGATTTGAAGCTACGCCTTCTACTTCGCATTGATTTGAAGCTAAATCATTTGTTTCGCATGGAATTGAAGCCACCTCGTTTGTTCCTCCAGCTTTTGAAGCTATATCACTTATACCCCAAGTGTTTGAAGCTAAATCATTTGTTTCGCGTGGATTTGAAGCTAAACCTTCTACATCGCATTGATTTGAAGCTAAATCATGTGTTTCGCATGCAGTTGAAGCTAAATCATGTCTTTCACAAGTTTTTGAAGATGAACCATTTGAATTGCATTGATTTGAACCCGAGCCTTCTACTTCGCACTGATTTGCAGCTAAATAATGTGTTTCGCATGGATTTGAAACTAATCCTTCTACATCGCATTGATTTGAAGCTAAACCTACTATATTCTATTGATTTGAAGCTAAACCTTCTACCTCTTATTGATTTGAAGCTAAACCTTCTACCTCTTATTGATTTGAAGCTAAACCTTCTACCTCTTATTGATTTGAAGCTAAACCTTCTACATCGCATTGATTTGAAGATAAATCGTGTGTTTCGAATGGATTTGAAGCTAACTAGTTAGTTTCGCATGCAGTTGTAGATAAATAATGTATATCACAAGTATTTGTAGCTAAACCATTTGTTTCGCATGGATTTCAAGCTACGCCTTCTACTTCGCATTGATTTGAAGCTAAATCATTTGTTTCGCATGGAATTGAAGCTACCTCGTTTGTTCCTCCTGCTTTTGAAGCTATATCATTTATATCGCATGGATTTGAAGCTGAACCTTCTACATCGAATTGATTTGAAGCTAAATCATGTGTTTCGTATGGATTTGAAGCTAAACCTTCTACATCTCATTGATTTGCAGCTAAATCATGCGCTTCGTATGGATTTGAAGCTAACTCGTTCGTTTCGCCTGCAGTTGAACCTACATCACTTATATCGCAAGTATTTGAAGCTAAATCATGTATATCGCGTGGTTTTTGAAGCTAACTCGTTTGATTAGTCTGCATTTGAAGCTATATCACTTATACCCCAAGTGTTTGAAGCTAAATCATTTGTTTCGCGTGGATTTGAAGCGAAACCTTCTACATCACATTGATTTGAAACTAAATCTTGTGTATCGCATGGATTTGAAGCTAAACCTTTCACATCGCATTGATTTGAAGCTAAATCATGTGTATCGCATGGATTTGAAGCTAACTCGTTCGTTTCGCATGCAGTTGTAGCTAAATAATGTATATCACAAGTATTTGTAGCTAAACCATTTGTTTTGCATGGATATGAAGCTAAGCCTACTACTTCGCATTCATTTGAAGCTAAATCATTTGTTTGGCATGGATTTGAATCTAAGCCTTGTCCTTCGAATTGATTTGAAGCTAAATCATGTGTTTCGTATGGATTTGAAGCTGAACCTTCTACATCGCATTGATTTGAAGCTAAATCATGTGTCTCGCATGGAATTGAAGCTAACTCGTCCGTTTCGCCTCCATTTGAAACTATGTCACTTATATCGCAAGTATTTAAAGCTAAATCATATGTGCCGCATGGATTTGAAACTGAACCTACTACATCGCATTGATTTGAAGCTAAATCTTGTGTATCGCATGGATTTGAAGCTAAACCTTCTACATCGTATTGATTTGAAGCTAAATCATTCGTTTCGCATGGATTTGAAGCTAACTCGTTAGTTTCGCATGCAGTTGTAGCTTAATAATGTATATCACAAGTATTTGTAGCTAATCCATTTGTTTCGCATGGATTTGAAGCTACGCCTTCTACTTCGCATTGATTTGAAGCTAAATCATTTGTTTCGCATGGAATTGAAGCCAGCTCGTTTGTTCCTTCAGCTTTTGAAGCTATATCACTTATATCGCAAGTATTTGAAGCTAAATCATATGTGTCGCATGGATTTGAAGCTGAACCTTCTACATCGCATTGATTTGAAGCTAAATCTTGTGTATCGCATGGATTTGAAGCTAAACCTTCTACATCACATTGATTTGCAGCTAAGTCATGTGTTTCGCATGGATTTGAAACTAACTCGTTCTGTTCGCCTGCAGTTGAATCTACATGACTTATATCGCTAGTATTTGAAGCTAAATCATGTGTATCGCGTGGATTTTGAAGCTAACTCGTTTGATTAGTCTTCATTTGAAGCTATATCACTTATACCCCAAGTGTTTGAAGCTAAATCATTTGTTTCGCGTGGATTTGAAGCTAAACCTTCTACATCGCATTTATTTGAAGCTAAGCCTTCTATATTCTATTGATTCGAAGCTAAACCATCTACCTCTTATTGATTTGAAGCAAACCTTCTACATCGCATCGATTTGAAGATAAGTCGTGTGTTTCGCATGGATTTGAAGCTAACTCGTTAGTTTCGCATGCAGTTGTAGCTAAATAATGTATATCACAAGTATTTGTAGCTAAACCATTTGTTTCGCATGGATTTGAAGCTACGCCTTCTACTTCGCATTGATTTGAAGCTAAATCATTTGTTTCGCATGGAATTGAAGCTACCTCGTTTGTTCCTCCTGCTTTTGAAGCTATATCACTTATATCGCATGGATTTGAAGCTGAACCTACTACATCGCATTGATTTGAAACTAAATCTTGTGTATCGCATGGATCTGAAGCTAAGCCTTCTACTTCGCATTTATTTGAAGTTAAATCATTTGTTTCGCACGGAATTGAAGCTTCCTCGTTTGTTCCTCCAGCTTTTGAAGCTATATCACTTATATCGCAAGTATTTGAAGCTAAATCATATGTGTCGCTTGGATATGAAGCTGAACCTTCTACATCGCATTGATTTGAATCTAAATCTTGTGTATCGCATGGATTTGAAGCTAAACCTTCTACATCACATTGATTTGCAGCTAAATCATGTGTTTCGCATGGATTTGAAGCTAACTCGTTCGTTTCGCCTGCAGTTGAATCTACATCACTTATATCGCTAGTATTTGAAGCTAAATCATGTGTTTCGCATAGATTTGACGCTAACTCGTTCGTTTTGCCTGCAGTTGAATCTATATCACTTATATCGCAAGTGTTTGAAGCTAAATCATGTGTATCGCGTGGATTTTGAAGCTAACTCGTTTGATTAGTCTGCATTTGAAGCTATATCACTTATACCCCAAGTGTTTGAAGCTAAATCATATGTGCCGCATGGATTTGAAGCTGAACCTACTACATCGCATTGGTTTGAATCTAAATCTTGTGTATCGCATTGATTTGAACCCGAGCCTTCTACTTCGCACCTATTTGCAGCTAAATAATGTGTTCCGCATGTATTTTAAGTTAAACCTTCTACATCCCATGGATTTGAATCCAAATCATGTGTTTGGTATGGATTTGAAGCTGAACCTTCTACATCGCATTGATTTGCACCTGAATCATGTGTTTCGCAAGGATTTGAAGCTAACTCGTTCGTTTCGCCTGTATTTGAAGCTAGATCACTTATATTGCAAGTATTTGAAGCTAAATCATGTGTATCGCATGGATTTGAAGCTAAACCTTCTACATCGCATTGATTTGAAGCTAAATCATTTGTTTCGTATGAATTTGAAGCTAAACCTTCTACTTCGCATTAATTGGAAGTTAAATCACGTGTTTTGCATGGATTTGAAGCTAAACCTTCTACATCGCATTGATTTGAAGCTAAATCATGTGTTTCGCATGTAGTTGAAGCTAAATCATGTCTTTCACAAGTATTTGAAGATGAACCATTTGAATCGCATTGATTTCAACCCGAGCCTTCTACTTCGCACAGATTTGCAGCTAAATAATGTGTTTCGCATGGATTTCAAGCTAAACCTTCTACATTGCATTGATTTGCAGCTGAATCATGTGTTTCGCATGGACTTGAAGCTAACTCGTTCGTTTCGCCTGTATTCGAAGCTATATCACTTATATCGCAAATATTTGAAGCTAAATCATGAGTTACACTTGGATATGAAGCTAAACCTTCTACATCGCATTGATTTGAAGCAAAATCATGTGTCTCGCATGGAATTGAAGCTACCTCGTTTGTTCCTACAGCTTTTGAAGCTGTATCACTTATATCGCAAGAATTTGAAGCTAAATCATATGTGTAGCATGGATTTGAAACTGAACCTTCTACATCGCATTGATTTGAAGCTAAATCTTGTGTATCGCATGGATTTGAAGCTAAACCTTCCACATCGCATTGATTTGAATCTAAATCAAGTGTATCGCATGGATTTGAAGCTACTTCGTTCGTTTCGCATGCAGTTGTAGCTAAATAATGTATATCACAAGTATTAGTAGTAAAACCATTTGTTTTGCATGGATTTGAAGCCAAGCCTTCTACTTCGCATTCATTTGAAGCTAAATCATTTGTTTCGCATGGATTTGAATCTATGCCTTGTCCTTCGAATTGATTTGAATCTAAATCATGTGTGTCGTATGGATTTGAAGCTAAACCTTCTACATCGCATTTATTTGAAGCTAAACATTCTATATTCTATTGATTTGAAGCTAAACCATCTACCTCTTATTGATTTGAAGCAAACCTTCTACATCGCATTGATTTGAAGATGAATCGTGTGTTTCGCATGGATTTGAAGCTAACTCGTTAGTTTCGCATGCAGTTGTAGCTAAATAATCTATATCACAAGTATTTGTAGCTAAACCATTTGTTTCGCATGGATTTGAAGCTACGCCTTCTACTTCGCATTGATTTGAAGCTAAATCATTTGTTTCGCATGGAATTGAAGCCACCTCGTTTGTTCCTCCAGCTTTTGAAGCTATATCACTTATATCGCAAGTATTTGAAGCTAAATCATATGTGTCACATGGATTTGAAGCTGAACATTCTACATCGCATTGATTTGAAGCTAAATCTTGTGTATCGCATGGATTTGAAGCTAAACCTTCTACATCACATTGATTTGCAGCTAAATCATGTGTTTCGTATGGATTTGAAGCTAACTCGTTCGTTTTGCCTGCAGTTGAATCTACATCACTTATATCGCAAGTGTTTGAAGCTAAATCATGTGTATCGCGTGGATTTTGAAGCTAACTCGTTTGATTAGTCTGCATTTGAAGCTATATCACTTATACCCCAAGTGTTTGAAGCTAAATCATTTGTTTCGCGTGGATTTGAAGCTAAACCTTCTACATCGCATTGATTAGAAGCTAAATCATTTGTCTCGCATGGATTTGAAGCTAACTCGTTCGTTTCGCATGGAATTGAAGCCACCTCGTTTGTTCCTCCAGCTTTTGAAGCTGTATCACTTATATCGCAAGTATTTGAAGCTAAATCATATGTGTCGCATGGATTTGAAGCTGAACCTACTACATCGTATTCATTTGAAGCTAAATCTTGTGTATCGCATGGATTTGAAGCTAAACCTTCTACATCGCATTGATTTGAAGCTAAATCATTTGTTTCGCATGGATTTGAATCTAAGCCTTGTCCTTCGAATTGATTTGAAGCTAAATCATGTGTTTCGTATGGATTTGAAGCTAAACCTTCTACATCGCATTGATTTGAATCTAAACCTTCTACATTCTCTTGATGTGAAGCTAAACCTTCTTCCTCTTATTGTTTTGAAGCTAAACCTTCTACGTCGCATTGATTTGCAACTAAATCATGTGTTTCGCATGGATTTGAAGCTAACTCGTTCGTTTCGCCTGCAGTTGAATCTACATCACTTATATCGCTACTATTTGAAGCTAAATCATGTGTATCGCGTTGATTTTGAAGCTAACTCGTTTGATTAGTCTTCATTTGAAGCTATATATCTTACACCCCAAGTGTTTGAAGCTATATCATTTGTTTCGCATGGATTTGAAACTAAACCATCTTCATCGCATTGATTTGCAGCTAAATCATGTGTTTCGCATGGATTTGAAGCTAACTCGTTCGTTTCGCCTGTATTCGAAGCTATATCACTTATATCGCAAATATTTGAAGCTAAATCATGTGTTACACTTGGATATGAAGCTAAACCTTCTACATCGCATTGATTTGAAGCAAAATCATGTGTCTCGCTTGGAATTGAAGCTACCTCGTTCGTTCCTACAGATTTGAAGCTATATCACTTATATCGCAAGTATTTGAAGCTAAATCATATGTGTCGCATGGATTTGAAGCTGAACCTACTACATCGCATTGATTTGAATCTAAATCTTGTGTATCGCATGGATTTGAATCTAAACCTTCTACATCGCATTTATTTGAAGCTAAACCTTCTATATTCCATTGATTTGAAGCTAAACCATCTACCTCTTATAGATTTGAAGCAAACCTTCTACATCGCATTGTCTTGAAGATAAATCGTGTGTTTCGCATGGATTTGAAGCTAACTCGTTCGTTGCGCATGCAGTTAAATCTAAATAACGTATATCACAAGTATTTGAAGCTAAACCATTTGATTCGCATGGATTTGAAGCTAAGCCTTCTACTTCGCATTAATTGGAAGTTGAATCACGTGTTTTGCATGGATTTGAAACTAAACCGTCTACATCGCATTGATTTGAAGCTCAATCATGTGTTTCGCATGCAGTTGAAGCTAAATCATGACTTTCACAAGTATTTGAAGATGAACCATTTGAATCGCATTGATTTGAACCCGACCGTTCTACATCGCACTGATTTGCAGCTAAATAATGTGTTTCGCATGGATTTGAAGCTAAACCTTCTACATCGCATTGATTTGCAGCTGAGTCATGTGTTTCGCATGGATTTGAAGCTAACTCGTTCGTTTCGCCTGTATTTGAAGCTATATCACTTATATCGCAAGTATTTGAAGCTAAATCATGTGTTACGCTTGGATTTGAAGCTAAACCTTCTACATCGTATTGATTTGAAGCTAAATCATGTTTCTCGCATGGAATTGAAGCTACCTCGTTTGTTCCTTCAGCTTTTGAAGCTATATCACTTATATCGCAAGTATTTGAAACTAAATCATATGTGTCGCATGGATTTGAAGCTGAACCTACTACATCGCATTGATTTGAAGCTAAATCTTGTGTATCGCATGGATTTGAAGCTAAAACTTCTACATCGCATTGATTTGAAGCTAAAACATGTATATAGCATGGATTTGAAGCTATCTCGTTTGTTTCGCATGCAGTTGTAGCTAAATAATGTATATCACAAGTATTTGTAGCTAAACCATTTGTTTTGCATGGATTTGAAGCTAAGCCTTCTACTTCGCATTAATTGGAAGTTAAATCATGTGAATCGCATGGATTTGAAGCTAACTCGTTCGTTTAGCATGCAGTTGTAGCTAAATGATGTATATCACAAGTATTTGTAGCTAAACCATTTGATTTGCATGGATTTGAAGCTAAGCCTTCTACTTCGCATTCATTTGAAGCTAAATCATTTGTTCCGCATGAATTTGAATCTAAGTCTTGTCCTTCGAATTGATTTGAATCTAAATCATGTGTTTGGCATGGATTTGAAGCTAAACCTTCTATTTCGCATTGATTTGCATTTAAATCATGTGTTTCGCATGGATTTGAAGCTAACTCGTAGGTTTCGCCTGCATTTGAATCTACATTACTTATATCGTTAGTATTTGAAGCTAAATCATGTGTATCGCGTGGATTTTGAAGCTAACTCGTTTGATTAGTCTTCATTTGAAGCTACATCACTTACACCCCAAGTGTTTGAAGCTAAATCATTTGTTTCGCATGGAATTAAAGCTACCTCGTTTGTTCCACCTGCTTTTGAAGCTATATCACTTATATCGCAAGAATTTGAAGCTAAATCATATGTGTAGCATGGATTTGAACCTGAACCTACTTCATCGCATTGATTTGGAGCTAAAACTTGTGTATCGCATGGATTTGAAGCTAAACCTTCTACATCGCATTGATTTGCATACTAAATTATGTGTTTCGCATGGATTTGAAGCTAACTCGTTTGTTTCGCATACAGTTGTAGGTGCATAATGTATATCACAAGTATTTGTAGCTAAATCATTTGCTTCGCATAGAATTGGAGCTAACACGTTTGTTTCCCCTGCATTTGAAGCTATATCTCTCATGTCGCAAGTTCCTGTGCTAAATCATTTGTTTTGCATGGATTTGAAGCTATTTCATTTATATCGCAAGTGCTTGATGGTGAACTCATTTATTTCGCATGGATTAGATGCTAAGCCTTCAACTTCGCATTGATTTGAAGCTAAATCATTTGTTTCGCATGGAATTGAAGCTACCTCGTTTGTTCCTCCTGCTTTTGAAGCTATATCACTTATATCGCAAGTATTTGAAGCTAAATCATATGTGCTGCATGGATTTGAAGCTGAACCTACTACATCGCACTGATTTGCAGCTAAATAATGTGTTTCGCATGGATTTGAAGCTAAACCTTCTACATCCCATGGATTTGAATCTAAATCATGTGTTTGGCATTGATTTGAAGCTAAACCTTCTACTTCGCATTGATTTGCATTTGAATCATGTGTTTCACATGGATTTGAAGCTAACTCGTTCGTTTCGCCTGTATTGGAAGCTAGATCACTTATATCGCAAGCATTTGAAGCTAAATCATATGTGTCACATGGATTTGAAGCTGAACCTTCTACATCGCATTGATTTGAAGCTAAATCTTGTGTATCGCATGGATTTGAAGCTAAACGTTCTACATCACATTGATTTGCAGCTAAATCATGTGTTTCGTATGGATTTGAAGCTAACTCGTTCGTTTTGCCTGCAGTTGAATCTACATCACGTACATCGCAAGTGTTTGAAGCTAAATCATGTGTATCGCGTGGATTTTGAAGCTAACTCGTTTGATTAGTCTGCATTTGAAGCTATATCACTTATACCCCAAGTGTTTGAAGCTAAATCATTTGTTTCGCGTGGATTTGAAGCTAAACCTTCTACATCGCATTGATTTGAAGCTAAATCGTGTGTTTCGCATGGATTTGAGGCTAACTCGTTTGTTTCGCCTGTATTTGAAGCTATATCACTTATATCGCAAGTATTTGAACCTAAATCATGTGTTTCGATTGGATTTGAAACTAAACCTTCTACATCGCATTGATTTGCAGCTAAATCATGTGTTTCGCATGAATTTGAAGCTAACTCGTTCGTTTCGCCTCCATTTGAAACTATATCACTCATATCGTAAGTATTTGAAGCTAAATCATATGTGCCGCATGGATTTGAAGCTGAACCTACTACATCGCATTGATTTGCAGCTAAATCATGTGTATCGCATGGATTTGAAGCTAACTCGTTTGTTTCGCATGCAGCTGTAGCTAAATAATGTATATCACAAGTATTTGAAGATGAACCATTTCAATCTCATGGATTTGAACCTGAGCCTTCTACTACGCACTGATTTGCAGCTAAATAATGTGTATCGCATGGATTTGAAGCTAAACCTTCTACATCCCATGGATATGAAGCTAAATCATGTGTTTGGCATGTATTTCAAGCTAAACCTTCTACATCGCATTGATTTGCAGCTGAATCATGTGTGTCGCATGGATTTGAAGCTAACTCGTTCGTTTCGCCTGTATTTGAAGGTAGTTCACTTATATCACAAGTATTTGAAGCTAAATCATATGTGTCGCATGGATTTGAAGCTGAACCTTCTACATCGCATTGATTTGAATCTAAATCTTGTGTATCGCATGGATTTAAAGCTAAACCTTCTACATCACATTGATTTGCAGCTAAATTATGTGTTTCGCATGGATTTGAAGCTAACTCGTTCATTTCGCCTGCATTTGAATCTACATCACTTATATCGCTAGTATTTGAAGCTAAATCATGTATATCGCGTGGATTTTGAAGCTAACTCGTTTAATTAGTCTTCATTGGAAGCTATATCACTTACATCCTAAGTGTTTTAAGCTATGTCATTTGTTTCGCATGGATTTGAAGCTAAACCTTCTTTATCGCATTTATTTGCAGCTAAATCATGTGTTTCGCATGGATTTGAAGCTAAACCTTCTACATCCCAAGGATTTGAAACTAAATCATGTGTTTGGCATGGATTTGAAGCTAAACCTTCTACTTCGCATTGATTTGCATTTGAATCATGTGTTTCGCATGGATTTGAAGCTAACTCGTTCGTTTCGCCTGTATTTGAAGCTAGATCACTTATATCGCAAGTATTTGAAGCTAAATCATGTGTTTCGCTTGGATTTGAAGCTAAACATTTTACATCACATTGATTTGAAGCTAAATCGTGTGTTTCGCATGGATTTGAGGCTAACTCGTTTGTTTCGCCTGTATTTGAAGCTATATCACTTATATCGCAAGTATTTGAACCTAAATCATGTGTTTCGATTGGATTTGAAGCTAATCCTTCTACATCGCATTGATTTGCAGCTAAATCATGTGTTTCGCATGAATTTGAAGCTAAGTCGTTCGTTTCGCCTCCATTTGAAAATATATCACTTATATCGCAAGTATTTGAAGCTAAATCATATGTGCCGCATGGATTTGAAGCTGAACCTACTACATCGCATTGATTTGAAGCTAAATCTTGTGTATCGCATGGATTTGAAGCAAACCATCTACATCGCATTAATTTGAAGCTTAATCATGTGTTTCGCATGGATTTGATGCTAACTCGTTTGTTTCGCAAACAGCTGTAGCTAAATAATGTATATCACAAGTATTTGTAGCTAAACCATTTGTATCGCACGAATTTGAAGCTAAGCCTACCACTTCGCATTGATTTGAAGCTAAATAATTTGTTTCGCATGGAATTGAAGCTACCTCGTTTGTTCCTCCAGCTTTTGAAGCTATATCACTTATATCGCAAGAATTTGAAGCTAAATCATATGTGTAGCATGGATTTGAACCTGAACCTACTTCATCGCATTGATTTGGAGCTAAAACTTGTGTATCGCATGGATTTGAAGCTAAACCTTCTACATCGCATTGATTTGCATGCTAAATTATGTGTTTCGCATGGATTTGAAGCTAACTCGTTTGTTTCGCTTGCATTTGAAGCTTAATCATGTGTTTTGCATGGATTTGGAGCTAACTCGTTTGTTTCGTCTGCAGTTGAATCTATATCACTTATATCGCAAGTATTTGAAACCAAATCATTTGTTCCGTATGGATTTAAGCTAAGCCTTCTACTTCGCATTCATTTGAAGCTAAATCATTTGTTTCGCATGGATTTGAATCTAAGCCTTGTCCTTCGAATTGATTTGAAGCTAAATCATGTGTTTCGTATGGATTTGAAGCTAAACCTTCTACATCGCATTGATTTGAAGCTAAACCTGCTATATTCTATTGATTTGAAGCTAAACCTTCTACCTCTTATTGATTTGAAGCTAAACCTTCTACATCGCAATGATTTGAAGATAAATCGTGTGATTCGCATGGATTTGAAGCTAACTCGTTAGTTTCGCATGCAGTTGTAGCTAAATAATGAATATCACAAGTATTTGTAGCTAAACCATTTGATTCGCATGGATTTGAAGCTAAGCCTTCTACTTCGCATTAATTGGAAGATAAATCACGTGTTTTGCATGGATTTGAAGCTAAACCTTCTACAACGCATTTATTTGAAGCTAAATCATGTGTTTCGCATTCATTTGAAGCTAAATCATGTGTTTCGCATTGATTTGAAGCTAAATCATGTGTTTCGCATGCAGTTGAAGCTAAATCATGTCTTTCACAAGTATTTGAAGATGAACCATTTGAATTGCATTGATTTGAACCCGAGCCTTCTACTTCGCACTGATTTGCAGCTAAATAATGTGTTTCGCATGGATTTGAAGCTAATCCTTCTACATCGCATTGATTTGCAGCTGAATCATGTGTTTCGCATGGATTTGAAGCTAACTCGTTCGTTTTGCCTGCAGTTAAATCTACATCAATTATATAGCAAGTGTTTGAAGCTAAATCATGTGTATGGCGTGGATTTTGAAGCTAACTCATTTGATTAGTCTGCATTTGAAGCTATATCACTTATACCCCAAGTGTTTGAAGCTAAATCATTTGTTTCGCGTGGATTTGAAGCTAAACTTTCTACATCGCATTGATTAGAAGCTAAATCATGTGTCTCGCATGGATTTGAAGCTAACTCGTTCGTTTCGCCTCCATTTGAAACTATGTCACTTATATCGCAAGTATTTAAAGCAAAATCATATGTGCCGCACGGATTTGAAGCTGAACCTACTACATCGCATTGATTTGAAGCTAAATGTTGTGTATCGCTTGGATTTGAAGCTAAACCTTCTACATCGCATTAATTTGAAGCTAAATCATTTGTATCGCATGGATTTGAATCTAAGCCTTGTCCTTCGAATTGATTTGAAGCTAAATCATGTGTTTCGTTTGGATTTGAAGCTAAACCTTCTACATCGCATTGATTTGAAGCGAAACCTTCTACATTCTATTGATTTGAAGCTAATCCTTCTACCTCTTATTGTTTTGAAGCTAAACCTTCTACATCGCATTGATTTGCAGCTAAATCATGTGTTTCGCATGCATTTGAAGCTAACTCGTTCGTTTCGCCTGCAGTTGAATCTACATCACTTATATCGCAAGTATTTGAAGCTAAATCATGTGTATCGCGTGGATTTTGAAGCTAAATCGTTTGATTAGTCTGCATTTGAAGCTATATCACTTATACCCCAAGTGTTTGAAGCTAAATCATATGTTTCGCGTTAATTTGATGCTAAACCTTCTACATCGCATTGATTTGAAGTTAAATCATGTTTCTCGCATGGAATTGAAGCTACCTCGTTTGTTCCTACAGCTTTTGAAGCTATATCACTCATATCGCAAGTATTTGAAGCTAAATCATATGTGTCGCATGGATTTGAAGCTGAATCTACTACATCGCATTGATTTGAAGCTAAATCTTGTGTATCGCATGGATTTGAAGCTAAACCTTCTACATCGCTAATATTTGAAGCTAAATCATGTGTATCGCGTGGATTTGAAGCTAAGCCATCTACTTCGCATTAACTGGAAGTTAAATCACGTGTTTTGCATGGATTTGAAGCTAAACCTTCTACTTCGCATTGATTTGAAGCTAAATCATGTTTCTCGCATGGAATTGAAGCTACCTCTTTTTTTCCTACAGCTTTTGAAGCTATATCACTTATATCGCAATTATCTGAATATAAATAATTATTTTCTCATATTTTTGAAGCTAAGCCTTCTACTTCGAATTGATTTGAAGCCAAATCATGCTTTCCGCATGAATTTGAAGCTAACTCGTTTGTTTCGCATGCAGTTGAAGCTATATCACTTATATCCGCAAGTATATGAAGGCAAATCATTCGTTTCGCATGGATTTGAAGCTAAGCCTTAGACTTCGCATTGATTTGTAACTAACTCATGTGTTCCGCATGGATTTCAAGATAACTCGTTTGTTTCGCATGCAGTTGAAGCTAAATCATGTATATCACAAGTATTTGAAGGTAAATCATTTGTTTTGCACGGTTTTGAAGAGAACTCTTCTACTTCGCATTGATTTGAAACTAATTCATTTGTTACGCTTTGGTGTGAAGCTAAATCGTTTGTTTCGTATGCAGCTGAATGTAAATCATGTATATCACAAGTATTTAATGCTAAATCATGTGTTTCGCACGTATTTGTAGCTTACTTGATTGTTTCGCCTGCATTGGAAGCTATATCACTTATATTAGCAAGAATTTGAAGCTAAATCATTCGTTTCGCATGGATTTGAAGCTAAGCCTTCTACTTCGCATTGATTTGAAGCTAAATCATGCGGTTCGCATGGATATGAAACTAATTCGATTGTTTCTCCTGCATTTGAAGCTATATCACTTATATTGCAATTATCTGAAGATAAATCCTTTGTTTCTCATGTATTTGAAGCTAAGCCTTCTACTTCGCATTGATTTGGAGCTAAATCATGTGTCTCGCATGGATTTGATGCTAAGTCGTTTGTTTCGCCTGCATTTGAAGCTATATCACTTATATTCGCAAGCATTTGAAGCTAAACCATTCGATTCGCATGGATTTGAATCTAACCCTTGTCCTTCGAATTGATTTGAAGGTAAATCATGTGTTTCGTATGGATTTGAAGCTAAACCTTCTACATCGCATTCATTGGAAGCTAAACCTTCTACATTCTATTGTTTTGAAGCTAAACCTTCCACCTCTTATTGTTTTGAAGCTAAACCTTCTACATCGCATTGATTTGCAGCTAAATCATGTGTTTTGCAAGGGTTTGATGCTAACTCGTTTGTTTCCCCTGCATTTGAAGCTGTATCAGTTATATCAGTAGTATCTGATGCTAAATCATTTGTTTCGCATGGATTTGAAGCTAAACCTTTTACATCGCATTGATTTGAAGCTAAATCATGTGTATCGCATGGATTTTGAAGCTAACACGATTGATTAGTCTTCATTTGAAGCTATATCACTTACACCCCATGTGTTTGAAGCTATATCATTTGTTTCGCATGGATTTGAAGCTAAACCTTCTTCATCGCATTGATTTGCAGCTAAATCATGTGTTTCGCATGGATTTGAAGCTAACTCGTTCGTTGCGCATGCAGTTAAATCTAAATAACGTATATCACAAGTATTTGAAGCTAAACCATTTGATTCGCACGGATTTGAAGCTAAGCCTTCTACTTCGCATTAATTGGAAGATAAATCACATGTTTTGCATGGATTTGAAGCTAAACCTTCTACATCGCATTGACTTGAATCTAAATCATGTGTTTCGCATGCAGTTGATGCTCAATCATGTCATTCACAAGTATTTGAAGATGAACCATTTGAATCACATTGATTTGAACCCGAGCCTTCTACTTCGCACTGATTTGCAGCTAAATAATGTGTTTCGCATGGATTTGAAGCTAAACCTTCTACATCGCATTGATTTGCAGCTGAATCATGTGTTTCGCATGGATTTGAAGCTAACTCGTTCGTTTCGCCTGTATTCGAAGCTATATCACTTACATCGCAAGTATTTGAAGCTAAATCATGTGTTACGCTTGGACTTGAAGCTAAACCTTCTACATCGCATTGATTTGAAGCTAAATCAAGTGTCTCGCATGGAATTGAAGCTACCACGTTTGTTTCTACAGCTTTTGAAGCTATATCACTTACATCGCAAGTATTTGAAGCTAAATCATATGTGTCGCATGGATTTGAATCTGAACCTACTACATCGCATTGATTTGAAGCTAAATCTTGTGTATCGCATGGATTTGAAGCTAAACCTTCTACATCGTACTGATTTGAAGCTAAATCATGTACATAGCATGGATTTGAAGCTAACTCGTTTGTTTCGCATGCAGTTGTAGCTAAATAATGTATATCACAAGCATTTGTAGCTAAACCATTTGTTTTGCATGGATTTGAAGCTAAGCCTTCTACTTCGCATTCATTTGAAGCTAAATCACTTGTTTCGCATGGATTTGAATCTAAGTCTTGTCCTTCGAATTGATTTGAAGCTAAATCATGTGTTTCGTATGGATTTGAAGCTAAACCTTCTACATCGCATTGATTTGAAGCTAAACCTACTATATTCTATTGATTTGAAGCTAAACCTTCTACTTCTTATTGATTTGAAGCTAAACCTTCTAAATCGCATTGATTTGAAGATAACTCGTGTGTTTCGCATGGATTTGAAGCTACCTCTTTAGTTTCGCATGCAGTTGTAGCTAAATAATGTATATCACAAGCATTTGTAGCTAAACCATTTGTTTTGCATGGATTTGAAGCTAAGCCTTCTACTTCGCATTCATTTGAAGCTAAATCATTTGTTTTGCATGGATTTGAATCTAAGCATTGTACTTCGAATTGATTTGAAGTTAAATCATGTGTTTCGTATGGATTTGAAGCTGAACCTTCTACATCGCACTGATTTGAAGCTAAATCATGTGTCTCGCATGGAATTGAAGCTAGCTCGTTTGTTCCTACAGCTTTTGAAGCTATATCACTTATATCGCAAGTATTTGAACCTTAATCATATGTGTCGCATGGATTTGAAGCTGAACCTACTATATCGCATTGATTTGAAGCTAAATCTTGTGTATGGTATGGATTTGAAGCGAAACCTTCTACATCGCATTGATTTGAAGCTAAATCATGTGTATCGCATGGATTTGAAGTTAACTCGTTTGTTTCGCATGCAGTTGTAGCTAAATAATGTTTATCACTAGTATTTGTAGTTAAGCCATTTGTTTTGCATGGATTTGAAGCCAAGCCTTCTACTTCGCATTCATTTGAAGCTAAATCATTTGTTTCGCATGGATTTGAATCTAAGCCTTGTCCTTCGAATTGATTTGAATCTAAATCATGTGTGTCGTATGGATTTGAAGCTAAACCTTCTACTTCGCATTGATTTGAAGCTAAATCTTGTGTATCGCATGGATTTGAAGCTAAACCTTCTACATCACATTGATTTGCAGCTAAATCATGTGTTTCGCATGCATTTGAAGCTAACTCGTTCGTTTCGCCTGCATTTGAAGCTATATCACTTATACCCCAAGTGTTTGAAGCTAAATCATATGTTTCGCGTTAATTTGATGCTAAACCTTCTACATCGCATTGATTTGAAGTTAAATCATGTTTCTCGCATGGAATTGAAGCTACCTCGTTTGTTCTATAGCTTTTGAAGCTATATCACTCATATCGCAAGTATTTGAAGCTAAATCATATGTGTCGCATGGATTTGAAGCTGAATCTACTACATCGCATTGATTTGAAGCTAAATCTTGTGTATCGCATGGATTTGAAGCTAAACCTTCTACATCGCTAATATTTGAAGCTAAATCATGTGTATCGCGTGGATTTGAAGCTAAGCCATCTACTTCGCATTAACTGGAAGTTAAATCACGTGTTTTGCATGGATTTGAAGCTAAACCTTCTACTTCGCATTGATTTGAAGCTAAATCATGTTTCTCGCATGGAATTGAAGCTACCTCGTTTTTTCCTACAGCTTTTGAAGCTATATCACTTATATCGCAATTATCTGAATATAAATAATTATTTTCTCATATTTTTGAAGCTAAGCCTTCTACTTCGAATTGATTTGAAGCCAAATCATGCTTTCCGCATGAATTTGAAGCTAACTCGTTTGTTTCGCATGCAGTTGAAGCTATATCACTTATATCCGCAAGTATATGAAGGCAAATCATTCGTTTCGCATGGATTTGAAGCTAAGCCTTAGACTTCGCATTGATTTGTAACTAACTCATGTGTTCCGCATGGATTTCAAGATAACTCGTTTGTTTCGCATGCAGTTGAAGCTAAATCATGTATATCACAAGTATTTGTAGCTAAACCATTTGTTTCGCATGGATTTGAAGCTTAGCCTTCTACTTCGCATTGATTTGAAGCTAAATCTTCTGTTTCGCACGGATTTGACGCTAAATCGTTTGTTTCGCATGCAGTTGGAGCAAAATTATGTATGTCACAAGTATTTGAAACTAAACCATTTGTTTCGCATGGATTTGAAGAAAAATCATTTACTTCGCATTGATTTGAAGCTAACTCGTTTGTTTCGCATGCAGTTGAAGCTAAATCATGTTTATCACATGTATCTGAATCTAAATGTTCTGTTTCTCTAGAATATGAAGCTATGATGCTAAACCATGTGATTCGCATAAATTTGAGGCTAGATCATGTGTTTCGCATGGATTTGAAGCTAACTCGTTTGTTTCGCTTGCAGTTGAAGCTAAATCATGTGTATTACAAGTATTTGAAGCTAAACCATTTGTTTCGCATGGATTTGAAGATAAACCTCCCACTTCGCATTGATTTGAAGCTAACTCGTTTGTATCGCATGCAGTTGAAGCAAAATCATGCATATCACAAGTATTTGAAGCTAAACCATTTGATTCGCATGGATTTGAAGCTAAGCCTTCTAGTTCGCATTGATTTGAAGCTAAATTATATGTTTCGCATGGATTTGAAGCTAACTCGTTTGTTTCGCATGCAGTTGAAACTAAATCATGTATATCACAAGTATTTGAAGCTAAACCGTCTGATTGGCATGGATTTGATGCTAAGCCTTCTATTTCGTATTGATTTGAAGCTAAATCATGTGTTTCGCTTGGGTGTGAAGCTAAATCGATTGTTTCGCATGCAGCTCAAGCTAAGTCATGTATGTCACAATTATATGAAGCTAAATAAGTTGTGTCGCATGAATTTGAAGGTAAATCTTCTACTTCCCATTGATTTGAAGTTAAATCATGTGTTACGCTTGGATTTAAAGCTCACTCGTTATTTTCGCCTGCATTTGAAGCTATATCATTTATATCGCAAGTATAAGAAGCTAAATAATTTGTGTTGCATGGATTTGATGCTAAGCCTTCTACTTCGTATTGATTTGAAGTTAAATCATGTGTTTCGCTTGGATTTGCAGCTAACTCGTTTGTTTCGCATGCAGTTGAAGCTACATCATTTATATCACAAGTATTTGAAGCTAAACCATTTGTTTCGTATGGATTTGAAGGTAAATCTTCTACTTCGCATTGATTTGAAGTTAAATCATGTGTTACGCTTGGATTTAAAGCTCGCTCGTTTGTTTCGCCTGCATTTGAATCTATGTCACTTATATCGCATGTATATGAACCTAAATAACTTGTGTCGCATGGGTTTGATGCTAAGCCTTCTACTTCGCAATTATTTGAAGTTAAATCATGTGTTTCCCTTGGGTGTGAAGCTAAATCGTTTTTTTCGCATGCAGCTGAAGCAAAATCATGTATATCACAAGTATTTGAAGCTATACCATTTGTTTCTCATATATTTGAAGATAAGCCTTCCACTTCGCATTGGTTTGAAGCTACATCATGTGTTTAGAATGGAGTTGAAGATAACTCGTTGGTTTCTAATGCAGTTGAAGCTAGATCATGTATATCACAAGTATTTGAAGCTAAACAATTTGTTTCGCATGGATTTGAAGGTAAATCTTCTACTTCCCATTGATTTGATGTTAAATCATGTGTTACGCTTGGATTTAAAGCTCACTCGTTTGTTTCGCCTGCATTTGAAGCGATATCACTTATATTCGCAAGTATTTGAAACTAAATCACTCGTTTCGCCCGAATTTGAAGCTATACCTTCAACTTCGCATTGATTTGAAGCAAAATCATGTGTTTCGCATAGATTTGATGCTAACTCGATTGTTTCGCATGTACTTGAAGCTAATCCTTCTACTTCGAATGGATTTGAAGCTAACTCGTTTGTTTCGCATGCAGTTGAAGCTAAATCATGTATATTACAAGTATTTGAAGCTAAACCATTTGTTTCGAATGGATTGGATGATAAACCTCCCACTTCGCATTGATTTGAAGCTAACTCGTTTGTTTCACATGCAGTTGAAGCTAAATGATGTATATCACAAGTATTTCAAGCTGAACCATTTGTTTCGCATGTATTTGAACCTAAAACTTCTACTTCGCGTTGATTTGAAGTTAAATCATGTGTTACGCTTGGATTTGAAGATCACTCGTTTGTTTCGCCTGCATTTGAAGCTATATCACTTATATCGCAAGTATATGAAGCTAAATAATTTGTGTCGCATGGATTTGATGCTAAGCCTTCTATTTCGCATTGATTTGAAGCTGAATCATGTGTTTCGCTTGGATTTAAAGCTAACTCGTTTGTTTCGCATGCAGTTGAAGCTAAATCATTTATATCACAAGTATTTGGAGCTAAACCATTTGTTTCGCATGGATTTGAAGATAATCCTTCTACTTGGCATTGATTTGAAGCTAACTCGATTGTTTCGGCTGCATTTGAAGCTATATCGCTTATATCGCAAGTATATGAAGATAAATAATTTGTGTCGCATGGATTTGATTCTAAGCCTTCTATTTCGCATTCATTTGAAGATAAATCTTGTGTTTCGCATGGATTTGAAGATAACTCGTTTGTTTCGCATGCAGTTGAAGCTCAATCATTTATATCACAAGTATTTGGAGCTAAACCATTTGTTTCGCATGGATTTGAAGATAATCCTTCTACTTGGCATTGATTTGAAGCTAACTCGATTGTTTCGCCTGCATTTGAAGAAATATCACTTATATCGCATTTATCTGAAGATAAATCAATTGTTTCTCATGTATTTGAATCTAAGCCTTCTACTTCGCATTGATTTAAAGCTAAATCATGTGATTCGCATGGATTTGAAGCTAACTCGTTTGTTTCGCATGCAGTTGAAACTAAATCATGTATATCACTAGCATTTGAAGCTAAACCATTTGGTTCTCATGTATTGGAAGATAATCCTTCTACTTCGCATGGATTTGAAGCTAAATCGATATTTTCGCATGCAGTTGAAGCTAAATCATGTATGACACAAGTATTTGAATCTAAAGCATTTGTTTCGCATGGATTTGAAGCTAAGCCTTCTACTTCGCATTGATTTGAAGCTAAACCATGTGTTTTGCTTGGATTTGACGCTAACTGGTTTGTTTCGCATGCAGTTGAAGCTAAATCATGTATAGAACAAGTATTTGAAGCTAAACCATTTGATTCGCATGGACTTGAAGCTAAACTTTCTACATCGCACTGATTTGAAGCTAACTCGTTTGTTTCGCATGCAGTTGAAGCTAAATCATGTCTTTCACAAGTATTTGAAGACGAACCATTTGAATCGCATGGATTTGATCCTGAGCCTTCTACTTCGCACTGATGTGCTGCTAAATAATGTGTTTCGCATGGATTTGAAGCTAACTCGTTTGTTTCGCATGCAGTTGTAGCTAAATAATGTATATCACAAGTATTTGTAGCTAAACCATTTGTTTCACATGGATTTGAAGCTAAACTTTCTACATCGCACTGATTTGAAGCTAACTCGTTTGTTTCGCATGCAGTTGAAGCTAAATCATGTCTTTCACAAGTATTTGAAGACGAACCATTTGAATCGCATGGATTTGATCCTGAGCCTTCTACTTCGCACTGATGTGCTGCTAAATAATGTGTTTCGCATGGATTTGAAGCTAACTCGTTTGTTTCGCATGCAGTTGTAGCTAAATAATGTATATCACAAGTATTTGTAGCTAAACCATTTGTTTCGCATGGATTTGAAGCTAAACTTTCTACATCGCATTGATTTGAAGCTAACTCGTTCGTTTCGCATGCAGTTGAAGCAAAATCATGTCTTTCTCAAGTATTTGAAGATGAACCATTTGAATCGCATGGATTTGATCCTGAGCCTTCTACTTCGCACTGATGTGCAGCTAAATAATGCGTTTCGCATGGATTTGAAGCTAAACCTTCTACATCCCATGGAATTGAAGATAAATCATGTGTTTGGCATGGATTTGAAGCTAAACCTTCTACATCGTATTGATTTGCAGCTGAATCATGTGTTTCGCATGGATTTGAAGCTAACTCGTTCGATTCGCCTGTATTTGAAGCAATATCACTTATATCGTAAGTATTTGAAGCTAAATCATGTTTCGCTTGGATTTGAAGCTAAACCTTCTACATCGCATTGATTTGAAGCTAACTCGTTTGTTTCGCATGCAGTTGAAGCTGAATCATGTCTTTCTCAAGTATTTGAAGATGAACCATTTGAATCGCATGGATTTGATCCTGAGCCTTCTACTTCGCACTGATGTGCAGGTAAATAATGTGTTTCGCATGGTTTTGAAGCTAAACCTTCTACATCCCATGGAATTGAAGCTAAATCATGTGTTTGGCATGGATTTGAAGCTAAACCTTCTACATCGTATTGATTTGCAGCTGAATCATGTGTTTCGCATTGATTTGAAGAGAACTCGTTTGTTTGCCCTGCATTTGAAGCTATATCACTTATATCGCAAGTATCTGATGCTAAATTATTTGTTTCGCGTGAATTTGAAGCTATACCTTCTACATCGCATTGATTTGAAGCTAAATCATGTTTTTCGCATGGATTTGAAGCTAACTCGTTTGTTTCGCATGCAGTTGTAGCTAAATAATGTATATCACAAGTATTTGTAGCTAAACCATTTGTTTCGCATGGATTTGAAGCTTTGCCTTCTACATCCCATGGAATTGAAGCTAAATCATGTGTTTGGCATGGATTTGAAGCTAAACCTTCTACATCGTATTGATTTGCAGCTGAATCATGTGTTTCGCATTGATTTGAAGCTAACTCGTTTGTTTGCCCTGCATTTGAAGCTATATCACTTATATCGCAAGTATCTGATGCTAAATTATTTGTTTCGCGTGGATTTGAAGCTATACCTTCTACATCGCATTGATTTGAAGCTAAATCATGTTTTTCGCATGGATTTGAAGCTAACTCGTTTGTTTCGCATGCAGTTGTAGCTACATAATGTATATCACAAGTATTTGTAGCTAAACCATTTGTTTCGCATGGATTTGAAGCTATGCCTTCTACTTCGCATTGATTTGAAGCTAAGCCTTCTACTTCGCATTGATTTGAAGCTGAATCATTTGTTTCGCATGGAATTGAAGCTACCTCGATTGTTCCTCCTGCTTTTGAAGCTATATCACTTATATCGCAAGTATTTAAAACTATATCATGTGTTTCGCTTGGATTTGAAGCTAAACCTTATACATCGCATTGATTTGAAACTAAATCTTGTGTATCGCATAGATTTGAAGCTAAACCTTCTACATCGCATTGATTTGCAGCTAAATCTTGTGTATCGTATGGATTTGAAGCTAACTCGTTCGTTGCGCATGCAGTTAAATCTAAATAACGTATATCACAACGATTTGAAGCTAAACCATTTGTTTCGCATGGATTTGAAGCTAAGCCTTCTACTTCCCATTAGTTGGAAGCAAAATCACGAGTTTCCCATGGATTTGAAGCTAAGCCTTCTACTTCGCATTGATTTGAAGATAAATCATTTGTTTCGCATGGATTTGAATCTAAGCCATGTCCTTCGAATTGATTTGAAGCTAAATCATGTGTTTCGTATGGATTCGAAGCTAAACCTTCTACATCGCATTGATTTGAAGCTAAACCTTCTACATTCTATTGATTTGAAGCTAAACCTTCTACCTCTTATTGATTTGAAGCTAAACCTTCTCCATCGCATTGATTTGAAGCTCAATCATGTGTTTCGCTTGTATTTGAAGCTAAGCCATCTACATCGCATCGATTTTAAGCTAAATCATGTCTTTCGCTTAGATTTTAAGCTAACTGGTTTGTTTCGTGTGCACTTGAGTCTATATCACTTATATCGCAAGTATCTGAAGCTAAACCATTTGTTTAGCTTGCATTTGAAGCTAAACCACATACATCGCATTAATTTGAAGCTGATTCATTTGTTTCGCATGGAAATGGAGCTACCTCGTTTGTTCCTCCTGCTTTTGAAGCTATATCACTTATATCGGAAGTATTTGAAGCTCAATAATATTAGTCGCATGGATTTGAAGCAGAACCTACTACATCGCATTGATTTGAAGCTAAATCGTGTGTTTCACATGGAATTGAAGCTACCTCGTTTGTTCCTCCTGCTTTTGAAGCTGTATCACTTATATCGCAAGTATTTGAAGCTAAATCATATGTGTCGCATGGATTTGAAACTGAACCTACTACATCGCATTGATTTGAAGCTAAATCTTGTGTATCGCATGGATTTGAAGCTAACTCGTTTGTTTCGCATGCAGTTGCAGCTAAATCATGTCTTTCACAAGTATTTGAAGATGAACCATTTGAATCGCATTGATTTGAACCCGAGCCTTCTACTTCGCACTGATTAGCAGCTAAATAATGTGTTTCGCATGGATTTGAAGCTAAACCTTCTACAAACCCATGGATTTGAAGCTAAATCATGTGTTTGGCATGGATTTGAAGCTAACTCGTTCGTTTCGCCTGCATTTGAATCTATATCACTTATATCGCAAGTATTTCAAGCTAAATCATTTGTTTCGCATGGATTAGAAGCTATACATTCTACATCGCATTGATTTGAAGCTTAATGATGTGTTTTGCATCGATTTGAAGCTAACTCGTTTGTTTCCCCTGCATTTGAAACTATATCACTTATGTCGCAAGTATCTGAACCTAAATCATTTGTTCCGCATGGATTTGATGCTACGACTTCTACTTCCCATTTATTTGAAGCTAAATCATGTGTATCGCATGGATTTTGAAGCTAACTCGTTTGATTGGTCTGCATTTGAAGCTATATCACTTACATCCCTAGTGTTTGAAGCTAAATCTCTTGTTTCGCATGGATTTGAAGCTGATCCTTTTACGTCGCATTGATTTGGATCTAAGTCATGTGTTTCGATTGGATTTGAAGCTATCTCGTTTGTTTTGCATGCAGTTGTAGCTAAATCATGTATATCACAAGTATTTGAATCTAAACTATTCGTTTCGCAAGTATACGAATCTAAACCACGTGCTTCTCATGAGTTTGAAGCTAAATCATGTGTATCGCATGGATTTTCAAGTTAACTCGTTTGATTGGTCTGCATTTGAAGCTATATCACTTACATCCCTAGTGTTTGAAGCTAAACCATTTGTTTCGCATGGATTTGAAGCTATCTCGTTTGTTTCGCCTGCATTTGAAACTATATCACTTATATCGCAAGTATTTGAAGCTAAATCATTTGTTCCGCATAGATTTGAAGGTAAGCCTTCTACTTCGCAGTGATTAGAAGCTAAATCATGTTGTGTCGCATGGATTTGAAGCTGTCTCGTTTGTTTCGAATGCAGTTGAAGCTAAATCATGTATATCACAAGTATTTGAAGCTAAACCATTTGATTCGCTTGGACTTGAAGCTAATCCTTCTACCTCACATTGATTTGAAGGTGAATCATATCTTTCGCTTGGATTTGAAACTAACTCTTCTGTTCCGCATGCACTTGAAGCTAAACCATGTATACCACAAATGTTTGTAACTAAACCATTTGTTTCGCATGGATTTGAAGCTAAGTCTTCTACTTCGCATTGATTTGAAGTTAAATCGTGTGTTTCTCTTGGATTTGAAGCTAACTCGTTTGTTTCGCATACAGCTGAAGCTGTATCACCTATATCCGAAGTGTTTGAAGCTAAATCACTTGTTTCGCATGGATTTGAAGCTAACTCGTTTGTTTCGCCTGCATTTGAAGCTGTATCCCTCATATTCGCAAGTATTTGAAACTAAATCTTTCGTTTCTTATGGATTTGAAGCTAAGCCTTCTACTTCGCATTGAATTGCATATAAATTCATGTGTTTAGCTTGGATTTGAAGCTGAATCGTTTGCTTCGCATGCAGCTGAAGCAAAATCATGTATATCACAAGTATTTGAATCTAAACCATTAGTTTCGCATGGATTTGAAGCTAAATATTCTTCTTCGCATTGATTTGAAGTTAAATCATGTGTTACGCTTGGATTTAAAGCTAACTCGTTTGTTTCGCCCGCATTTGAAGCTAAATCATGTATATCAAAAGTATTTTAAGTTAATCCATTCGTTTCGCTTGGATTTGAAGCTAAGCATTCTACTTCGCATTGATTTGAAACTAAATCATGTATTTCGTATGGATTTGAAGCTAACTCGTTTGTTTCGCTTGCAGCTGAAACAAAATCATGTATGTCACAGGTATTTGAAGCTAAACCACTTGTTTCTCATGTATTTGATGCTAAGTCTTCCACTTCGCAATGATTTTAAACTAAATAATGTGTTTCGCTTGGATTTGAAGTTAAAGCTTTTGTTCCGCATGCAGTTGAAGCTAAATCATGTTTATCACAAGTATTCGATGCTAAATCATTTGTTTCGCAATTATTTGAAGCCAAGCCTGCTACTTCGCATTGATTTGAAGCTAAGTCATGTGTTTCGCATTGATTTGAAGCTAACTCGTTTGTTTCGCCTGCATTTGAAGCTATATCATTTATATCGCAAGTATTTGAAGCTAAACCATTTGATTCGCATTCATTTGAAGCTAAGCCTTCTACGTCGCATTCATTTGAAACTAAATCATGTGCTTTGCATGGATTTGAAGCTAACTTGTTTGTTTCGCCTGCATTTGAACCTATTTCATTTATACCGCAAGTTTTTGAAGCTAAATCATTAGTTTGGCACGGATTTGAAGCTAAGCCTTCTACTTCGCATTGATTTGAAGCTAAAGCTTGTGTTTCGCTTGGTTTTGAAGCTAACTGTTTGTTTCGCCTGCATTTGAAGCTATATAATTTATATGGCATGTATTTGAAGCTAAACCATTTGTTTCGCACAGATTTGAAGATAAGCCTTCTACTACCCATTGATTTGAAGCTAAATCATTTGTTTCGCATGGTTTTGAAGGTAATTCGATTGTTTCGCCGCGAGTTCAAGATAAATCACGTTTATCACAAGTATCTGAAGCTAAACCATTTGTTTCGCATGAATTTGAAGCAAAACCACGAGTTTTGCATGAATTTGAAGATAAATCATGTGTTTCGCATGGGATTTGAAGCTAAGCCTCCTACATCGCACTGATTTGAAGCTAAATCATTTCTTTCGCATGGATTTGAAGCTAAGCCTTCTACATCGCATTGATGGAAGCTATATCATTTGTTTCGCATGGACTTGGAGCTATCTCGTTTGTTTCGCATGCAGTTGAAGCTAAATTATGTATGTCACAAGTATTTGAAGCAAAACCATTTGTTCCGCATGGATTTGAAGCTAAGCCTTCTACTTCGCATTGATTTGAAGCTAAATCATGTGTTTCGCTTGGAGTTTAAGCTAAGACGTTTGTTTCACATGCAGTTGAAGCTAAATCATGTATATCATAAGTATTTGGTGCTGAACCATTCGTTTCGCATGAATATTAAGCTAAACCATGTGTTTCGCATGCAGTTGAAACTTAATCATGTATTTCACAAGTATTTGAAGCCGAATCATTAGATTCGCATGGATTGGAAGCTAAGCCTTCTACTACGCACTGATTTGAAGCTAAATCATGTGTTTCCCATTAATTTGAAGCTAACTCGTTTGTTTCGCCTGCATTTGAAGCTATATCATTTATATCGCAAGTATTTGAAGCTGAACCATTTGATTGGAATAGATTCGAAGCTAACCCTTCTTCTTCGCATTTATTTGTAGCTAAATCATTTGTCTCGCGTGGATTTGAAGGTAACTCGTTCGTTTCGCATGCAGTTGAAGCTAAATCATGTATTTCACAAGTATTTGAAGCCGAACCATTAGATTCGCTTGGATTTGAAGCTGAGCCTTCTACTTCGCACTGATTTGAAGCTAAAGCTTGTGTTTCGCTTGGTTTTGAAGCTAACTGTTTGTTTCGCCTGCATTTGAAGCTATATCATTTATATGGCAAGTATTTGAAGCTAAACCATTTACTAAACCATTCTACTTCCCATTGATTTGAAGCTAAATCATTTGTTCCGCATGGTTTTGAAGGTAATTCGATTGTTTCGCCGCGAGTTCAAGATAAATCACGTTTATCACAAGTATCTGAAGCTAAACCATTTGTTTCGCATGAATTTGAAGCAAAACCGCGAGTTTTGCATGAATTTGAAGATAAATCATGTGTTTCGCATTGATTTTATGCTAACTCGTTTGTTCCTCCAGCTTTTAAAGCTATATCACTTATATCGCAAGTATTTGAAGCTAAATCATGTGTATCGCGTGGATTTGAAGCAAAACCTTCTACATCGCATTAATTTGAAGCTAAATCATGTGTTTCGCATGGATTTGAAGCTAACACGTTTGTTTCGCCTGCAGTTGCAGCTGAATCCTGTCTTTCACAAGTATTTGAAGATGAACCATTTGAATCGCATTGATTTGAACCCGGGCCTTCTACTTCGCACTGATTTGCAGCTAAATAATGTGTTTCGCATGGATTTGAAGCTAAACCTCCTACAAACCCATGGATTTGAAGCTAAATCATGTGTTTGGCATGGATTTGAATCTAACTCGTTCGTTTCGCCTGTATTTGAAGCTATATCACTTATATCGCAAGTATTTGAAGCTAAATCATGTGTTTCGCTTGGACTTGAAGCTAAACCTTCTACATCGCATTGATTTGAAACTAAATCGTGTGTTTCGCATGGATTTGAAGCTAACTCGTTTGTTTCGCATGCGGTTGTAGCTAAATAATGCATATCACAAGTATTTGTAGCTGAACCATTTGTTTCGCATGTATTTGAAGCTAAGCCTTCTACTTCGCATTGATTTGAATCTACCTCGTTTGTTCCTCCTGCTATTGATGCTATCTTACTTATATCGCAAGTATTTGAAGCTAAATCAAGTGTTTCGCTTGGATTTGAAGCTAAACCTTATACATCGCATTGATTTGAAGCTAACTCGTTTGTTTCGCATGCAGTTGAAGCTAAATCATGTCTTTCACTAGTATTTGAAGATGAACCATTTGAATCGCATGGATTTGAACCTGAGCCTTCTACTTCGCACTGGTGTGCAGCTAAATAATGTGTTTCGCATGGATTTGAAGCTAACTCGTTCGTTTCGCCTGCAGTTGAATCTACATCACTTATATCGCAAGTATATGAAGCTAAATAATTTGTGTCGCATGGATTTGATGCTAAGCCTTCTACTTCGCATTGATTTGAAGCTAAGTAATGTGTTTCGAATGGATTTGAAGCTAAGCCTTCTACTTCGCATTGATTTGAAGCTAAATCATGTGGTTCGCTTGGATTTGACGCTATCTCGTTTGTTTCGCATTCATTTGAAGCTATATCACTTAAATCGCATGAATCTGGTGCTAAATCATTTGTTTCGCATGGAATTGAAGCTAAACTTTCTGCATAGCATTGATTTGAAGCTAAACCTTCTACACCGCATTGATTTTCAGCTAAATCATGTGTTTCGCATGGATTTGATGCTAAGCCTTCTACTTCGCATTGATTTGAAGCTAAATCATGTGGTTCGCTTGGATTTGACGTTAACTCGTTTGTTTCGTCTGCATTTGAAGCTATATCACTTATATCGCAAGTATCTGAAGCAAAATCATTGGTTTCGCATGGATTTGAATCTAAACCTTCTACATCGCATTGATTTGAAGCTAAACCTTCTACATTCTATTGATTTGATGCTAAACCTTCTACCTCTTATAGATGTGAAGCTAAATCTTCTACATCGCATTGATTTGAAGCTAAATCATGTGTTCCGCAAGGATTTGAAGCAAACTCGTCTGTTTCGCATGCAGTTGTAGCTAAATAATGTATATCACAAGTATTTGAAACTGAACCATTTGATTCGAATGAATATTAAGCTAAACAATGTGTTTCACATGAATATAATGCTAAACCATGTGATTCGCATGGATTTGACGCTAACTCGTTTGTTCCGCCTGCATTTGAAGCTATATCACTTGTATTCGCAATTATTTGAAATTAAACCATTCGTTTCGCATGGATATGAATCTAATCCTTATACTTCGCTTTGACTTGAAGTTAAATTAAGTGTTTCTCATGGATTTGAAGCTAACTCGTTTGTTTCGCATGCAGTTGAAGCTTTAAAACTTATATTCGCAAGTACTTTAAGCCACATCATTAGTTTCGCATGGGTTTCATGATAAGTCTTCTACTTCGCATTGATTTGCAGTTAAATCATGTGTTTCCCTTGGGTGTGAAGCTAAATCGATTGTTTCGCATGCAGCTGAAGCTAAATCATGCATACCACAAGTATATGAAGCTAAAGAATTTGTGTCGCATGGACTTCACGCTAAGCCTTCTACTTAGCCTTAAATTGAATCTAAATTATGTGTTTCTCATAGATTTGAATATAACTCGTTTGGTTCGCATGCAGTTGAATCTATATCACTTATATTCTCAAGCATTTCAAGCCAAATCATTCGTTTCGCATGGATTTGAAGCTAAGCCTTCTACTTCGCTTTGACTTGAAGATAAATCATGTGTTTCTCTTGGATTTGAAGATAACTCTTTTGTTTCGCATGCAGTTGAATCTATATCACTTATATTCTCAAGTATTTCAATCCAAATCATTCGTTTCGCATGGATTTGAAGCTAAGCCTTCTACTTCGCATTTATTTGAAGGTGAATCATGTGTTTCATTTGAATTTGAAGCTAACACGTCTGTTTCACATGCAGTTGAAGTTAAATCATGTATATCACAAATATTTCAAGCTAAACCATATGTTTCGCATTGATTTGAATCTAAGCCCTCTACTTCGCATTGATTTGAAGCTAAATCATGTGTTTCTCATGGATTTGAAGCCAACTCGTTTTTTTCGCATGCAGTTGCAGCTAAATCATGTTTATCACAAGTAACTGAATCTAAACCATTTGATTCGCATTGATTTGAAGCTAAGCCTTCTACGTCGCATTGATTTGAAGCTAAATCATGCGTATCGAATGGATTTGAAACTAACTCGTATTGTCCGCGTGCATTTGAAGCTATATCACTTATATCGCAATTATCTGAAGAAAAATCATTTTTTTTCATGTATTTGAAGCTAAGCCGTCTACTACGCATTGATTTGAAGTTAAATCATGTGTTATGCTTAGATTTGAATCTCACTCGTTTGTTTCGCCTGCATTTGAATCTATATCACTTATATCGCAAGTATATGAAGCTAAATAATTTGTGTCGCATGGATTTGATGCTAAGCCTTCTACTTCGCATTGATTTGAAGCTAAGTAATGTGTTTCGAATGGATTTGAAGCTAAGCCTTCTACTTCGCATTGATTTGAAGCTAAATCATGTGGTTCGCGTGGATTTGACGCTAACTCGTTTGTTTCGCATTCATTTGAAGCTATATCACTTAAATCGCATGAATCTGGTTCTAAATCATTTGTTTCGCATGGATTTGAAGCTAAACTTTCTGCATAGCATTGATTTGAAGGTAAACCTTCTACACCGCATTGATTTGAAGCTAAATCATGTGGTTCGCTTGGATTTGACGCTAACTCGTTTGTTTCGTCTGCATTTGAAGCTATATCACTTATATCGCAAGTATCTGAAGCAAAATCATTGGTTTCGCATGGATTTGAATCTAAACCTTCTACATCGCATTGATTTGCAGCTAAATCATTTGTTTCTTATGGATTTGAAGCTATCTCGTTTGTACCGCCTGCATTTGAAACTATATCACTTATGTCGCAAGTATCTTAACCTAAATCATTTATTTCGCATGGATTTGAAGCTAATCCCTCTACTGCGCGTTGATTTGAAGCTACATCATGCGTATCGCATGGATTTTGAAGCTACTCGTTTGATTCGTATGAATTTGTAGCTATTACATTTACACCGCAAGTATTTAAAGCTAATTCATTCGTTTCGCATGGATTTGATCTTAATCATGTGTCTTGCATGGATTTGATGCTAACTCATTGGTTTCGCCTGCATTTGAAGCAATTTCATTTATAAGGGAAGTATTTGATTCCAAAATCGTTAGCTTCGCACGAATTTGAAATTAAACCTTCTACATCGCATTGATTTGAAGCTAAATCATGTGTTTCGCATGGAGTTGAAGCTAACCCGTTTGCTTCGTCAGCATTTGAAGCTATATCACTTATATCGCAAGCATCTGAAGCTAAATCATTTGTTTCCCATGGATTTGAAGCGCAATCGTGTGTTTCGATTGGATTTGATGCTAACTCGTTTGTTTCGTCGGCATTTGAATCAATATCACTTATATCGCAAGTATCTGAAGCTAAATCATTTGTTCAGGTTGGAGTTGTAGCTACACCTTCTACACAGCAATTATTTGAAGCTAAACCATTCGTTTCGCATGGATTTGAAGCTAAATCTTCTACATCGTATTGATTTGAAGTTAAATCACGTGTTTCGCTTGGATTTGAAGCTAATTGGTTTGCTTCGTCTGCATTTGAAGCTACATCACTTACATCGCAAGTGCTTGAAGCTAAACCATTCGTTTCGCATGGATTTGAAGCTAAATCTTCTACATCGTATTGATTTGAAGCTAAATCATGTGTTTCGCTTGGATTTGAAGCTAATTCGTCTATTTCGACTGCATTTGAAGCTATATCACTAATATCGCAAGTATCTGAAGCAAAATCATTGGTTTCGCGTGGATTTGAAGCTAAACCTTCTACATCGCATTGATTTGCTGCTAAATCATGAGTTTCGCGTGGATTTGAAGCTAACTCGTTTGTTTCGCCTGCATTTGTAGATATTTTTTTTATACCGCAAGTATTTGAAGCTAAATCATTCATTTCGCATGGATTTGAAGCTGAGCCTTCTACTTAACGTTGATTTGCTGCTAAATCTTGTGTTTCGCATGTATTTGAAGCTGACTCGTTTGTTGCGCATGCAGTTGAATCTAAATAACGTATAACACAAGAAATTGTAGCTAAACTATTTGTTTCGCATGGATTTGAATCTAAGCCGTGTACTTCGAATTGATTTGAAGGTAATTCATATGTATCGCATGGATTTGAAGCTAAACCTTCTACATCGCATTGATTTGCAGCTAAATCATTTGTTTCTTATGGATTTGAAGCTATCTCGTTTGTACCGCCTGCATTTGAAACTATATCACTTATGTCGCAAGTATCTTAACCTAAATCATTTGTTTCGCATGGATTTGAAGCTAATCCCTCTACTGCGCGTTGATTTGAAGCTACATCATGTGTATCGCATGGATTTTGAAGCTAACTCGTTTGATTCGTCTGCATTTGAAGCTATATCACTTATATCGCTAGTGTTTGAAGCTAAATCTCTTGTTTCGCATGGATTTGAAGCTAAACCTTCTACATCTCATTGATTTGAAGCTTAATCATGTGTTTTGCATCGATTTGAAGCTATCTCGTTTGTTTCCCCTGCATTTGAAACTATATCACTTTTGACGCAAGTATCTGAACCTAAATCATTTGTTTCGCATGGATTTGAAGCTAATCCTTTTACTTCGCATTGATTTGAAGCTAAATCATGTGTATCGCATGGATTTTCAAGCTAACTCGTTCGATTCGTCTGCATTTGAAGCTATATCACTTATGTCGCAAGTATCTGAAGTAAAATCATTGGTTTCGCGTGGATTTGAAGCTAAACCCATATCGCATTGATTTGCAGCTATATCATTTGTTTCGTATGGATTTGATGCTATCTCGTTTGTTTCGCCTGCATTTGAAACTGTATCACATATGTCGCAAGTATCTTAACCTAAATCATTTGGTTCGCATGGATTTGAAGCTAATCCCTCTACTGCGCGTTGATTTGAAGCTACATCATGCGTATCGCATGGATTTTGAAGCTACTCGTTTGATTCGTATGAATTTGTAGCTATTTCATTTACACCGCAAGTATTTAAAGCTAATTCATTCGTTTCGCATGGATTTGATCTTAATCATGTGTCTTGCATGGATTTGATGCTAACTCATTGGTTTCGCCTGCATTTGAAGCAATTTCATTTATAAGGGAAGTATTTGATTCCAAAATCATTAGCTTTCACGAATTTGAAATTAAACCTTCTACATCGCACTGATTTGAAGCTAAATCATGTGTTTCGCATGGAGTTGAAGCTAACCCGTTTGCTTCGTCAGCATTTGAAGCTATATCACTTATATCGCAAGCATCTGAAGCTAAATCGTTTGTTTCCCATGGATTTGAAGCGAAATCGTGTGTTTCGCTTGGATTTGATTCTAACTCGTTTGTTTCGTCGGCAATTGAAGCAATATCACTTATATCGCAAGTATCTGAAGCTAAATCATTTGTTCAGGTTGGAGTTGTAGCTACACCTTCTACACAGCAATTATTTGAAGCTTAATCATGTGTTTTGCATGGATTTGAAGCTAAATCTTCTACATCGTATTGATTTGAAGTTAAATCATGTGTTTCGCTTGGATTTGAAGCTAATTCGTTTGCTTCGTCTGCATTTGAAGCTATATCACTCATATCGCAAGTTTCTGAAGCTAAATCATTTGTGTCGCATTGTTTTTTAAGCTAAACCTTCTACATAGCATTGATTTGAAGCTTAATCGTGTGTTTTGCATGGATTTGAAGCTAACTCGTTTGTTTTGCCTGCATTTGAAGCTATATCATTTATATCGCAAGTATTTGAAGCTAAACCATTTGTTTCGCATGCAGTTGAAGCTAGATCATGTTTATCACAAGTATTTGAATCTAAACTATTTGTTTCGCAAGAATATGAAGCTAAACCAAGTGCATCTTATGAATTTGAAGCTAAATAATGTGTTTCGCACGGATTTGTATCTAACTCGTTTGTTTCGCATGGATTTGATGCTAATCCTTCTACTAGGAATTGATTTCAAACTAAATCATGTGTTTCGCATGGATTTGAAGCTAAATCTTCTACATCGTATTGATTTGAAGCTAAATCATGTGTTTCGCTTGGATTTGAAGCTAATTCGTCTATTTCGTCTGCATTTGAAGCTATATCACTCATATCGCAAGTATCTGAATCTAAAACATTTGTGTCGCATTGTTTTTTAAGCTAAACCTTCTACATAGCATTGATTTGAAGCTTAATCGTGTGTTTTGCATGGATTTGAAGCTAACTCGTTTGTTTTGCCTGCATTTGAAGCTATATCATTTATATCGCAAGTATTTGAAGCTAAACCATTTGTTTCGCATGGATTTGAAACTAAGCCTTCTACGTCGCATTTATTTGAAGCAAAATCATGTGTTTCGCATGTATTTGAAGCAAACTCGTTTGTTTCGCATGCAGTTGAAGCTATATCACTTATACCGCAAGTTCCTGTGCTAAATCATTTGTTTCGCATGTATTTGTGGCTAAACCTTCTACATCGCATTGATTTGAAGCTAAATTATTTCTTTCGCATGGTTTTGAAGCTAAGCCTTCTACATCGCATTGGTTTGCAGCTTAATCATGTGTTTCACATGGATTTGTAGCTAACTCGTTTGTTTCGCCTGCATTTGAAGCTATATCATTAATATAGCAAGTATCTGAAGCTAAATCATTTGTTTCTCATGGACTTGAAACTAATCCATCTACAGCGCATTGAATTGAAGCTAAATCAAGTGTTTCGCTTGGATTTGAATCTAACTCGTTTGTTTCGCCTTCGGTTGAAGCTAAATTATGTATATCATAAGTGTCTGACGCTAAACAATTTGTCTCGCATGTATTTGATGCTAAACCTCGTGTTCCCCATTATTTTAAACCTAAATCATGTGTTTCGCATGCATTTGTGGCTAAACCTTCTACATCGCATTGATTTGAAGCTAAATTATTTCTTTAGCATGGATTAGAAGCTAAGCCTTCTACATCGCTTTGATTTGCAGCTAAATCATTTGTTTCGTATGGATTTGAAGCCATCTCGTTTGTATCGCCTGCATTTGAAACTATATCACTTATGTCGCAAGTATCTTAACCTAAATCATTTGTTTCGCATGGATTTGAAGCTAATCCCTCTACTGCGCGTTGATTTGAAGCTACATCATGTGTATCGCTTGGATTTTGAAGCTAACTCGTTTGATTCGTCTGCATTTGAAGCTATATCACTTTTATCGCTAGTGTTTGAAGCTAAATCTCTTGTTTCGCATGGATTTGAAGCTAAACCTTCTACATCTCATTGATTTGAAGCTTAATCATGTGTTTTGCATCGATTTGAAGCTAACTCGTTTGATTCGTCTGCATTTGAAGCTATATCACTTATGTCGAAAGTATCTGAAGTAAAATCATTGGTTTCGCGTGGATTTGAAGCTAAACCTTCTATATCGCATTGATTTGCAGCTATATCATTTGTTTCGTATGGATTTGATGCTATCTCGTTTGTTTCGCATGCATTTGAAACTGTATCACGTATGTCGCAAGTATCTTAATCTAAATCATTTGGTTCGCATGGATTTGAATCTAATCCCTCTACTGCGCGTTGATTTGAAGCTGGTTCATGCGTATCGCATGAATTTTGAAGCTAACTCGTTTGATTCGTATGCATTTGTAGCTATTTCATTTACACCGCAAGTATTTGAAGCTAAATCATTCGTTTCGCATGGATTTGAAGCGAAATCGTGTGTTTCGCTTGGATTTGATGCTAACTCGTTTGTTTCGTCGGCATTTGAAGCAATATCACTTATATCGCAAGTATCTGAAGCTAAATCATTTGTTCAGGTTGGATTTGAAGCTACACCTTCTACACAGCAATTATTTGAGGCTTAATCATGTGTTTTGCATGGATTTGAAGCTAAATCTTCTACATCGTATTGATTTGAAGTTAAATCATGTGTTTCGCTTGGATTTGAAGCAAACTCGTTCGTTTCGTCTGCATTTGAAGCTATATCACTCATATCGCAAGTATCTGAATCTAAAACATTTGTGTCGCATTGTTTTTTAAGCTAAACCTTCTACATAGCATTGATTTGAAGCTTAATCGTGTGTTTTGCATGGATTTGAATCTTAATCATGTGTTTTGCATGGATTTGATGCTAACTCATTGGTTTCGCCTGCATTTGAAGCAATTTCATTTATAAGGGAAGTATTTGATTCCAAAATCATTAGCTTCGCACGAATTTGAAATTAAACCTTCTACATCGCATTGATTTGAAGCTAAATCATGTGTTTCGCATGGAGTTGAAGCTAACCCGTTTGCTTCGTCAGCATTTGAAGCTATATCACATATATCGCAAGCATCTGAAGCTAAATCATTTGTTTCCCATGGATTTGAAGCGCAATCGTGTGTTTCGATTGGATTTGATGCTAACTCGTTTGTTTCGTCGGCATTTGAATCAATATCACTTATATCGCAAGTATCTGAAGCTAAATCATTTGTTCAGGTTGGATTTGAAGCTACACCTTCTACACAGCAATTATTTGAAGCTTAATCATGTGTTTTGCATGGATTTGAAGCTAAATCTTCTACATCGTATTGATTTGAAGTTAAATCATGTGTTTCGCTTGGATTTGAAGCTAATTCGTTTGCTTCGTCTGCATTTGAAGCTATATCACTCATATCGCAAGTTTCTGAAGCTAAATCATTTGTGTCGCATTGTTTTTTAAGCTAAACCTTCTACATAGCATTGATTTGAAGCTTAATCGTGTGTTTTGCATGGATTTGAAGCTAACTCGTTTGTTTTGCCTGCATTTGAAGCTATATCATTTATATCGCAAGTATTTGAAGCTAAACCATTTGTTTCGCATGCAGTTGAAGCTAGATCATGTTTATCACAAGTATTTGAATCTAAACTATTTGTTTCGCAAGAATATGAAGCTAAACCAAGTGCATCTTATGAATTTGAAGCTAAATAATGTGTTTCGCACGGATTTGTATCTAACTCGTTTGTTTCGCATGGATTTGATGCTAATCCTTCTACTAGGAATTGATTTCAAACTAAATCATGTGTTTCGCATGGATTTGAAGCTAAATCTTCTACATCGTATTGATTTGAAGCTAAATCATGTGTTTCGCTTGGATTTGAAGCTAATTCGTCTATTTCGTCTGCATTTGAAGCTATATCACTCATATCGCAAGTATCTGAATCTAAAACATTTGTGTCGCATTGTTTTTTAAGCTAAACCTTCTACATAGCATTGATTTGAAGCTTAATCGTGTGTTTTGCATGGATTTGAAGCTAACTCGTTTGTTTTGCCTGCATTTGAAGCTATATCATTTATATCGCAAGTATTTGAAGCTAAACCATTTGTTTCGCATGGATTTGAAGCTAAGCCTTCTACGTCGCATTTATTTGAAGCAAAATCATGTGTTTCGCATGTATTTGAAGCAAACTCGTTTGTTTCGCATGCAGTTGAAGCTATATCACTTATACCGCAAGTTCCTGTGCTAAATCATTTGTTTCGCATGTATTTGTGGCTAAACCTTCTACATCGCATTGATTTGAAGCTAAATTATTTCTTTCGCATGGTTTAGAAGCTAAGCCTTCTACATCGCATTGGTTTGCAGCTTAATCATGTGTTTCACATGGATTTGTAGCTAACTCGTTTGTTTCGCCTGCATTTGAAGCTATATCATTAATATAGCAAGTATCTGAAGCTAAATCATTTGTTTCTCATGGACTTGAAACTAATCCATCTACAGCGCATTGAATTGAAGCTAAATCAAGTGTTTCGCTTGGATTTGAATCTAACTCGTTTGTTTCGCCTTCGGTTGAAGCTAAATTATGTATATCATAAGTGTCTGACGCTAAACAATTTGTCTCGCATGTATTTGATGCTAAACCTCGTGTTCCCCATTATTTTGAACCTAAATCATGTGTTTCGCATGCATTTGAAGCTTAATCATGTGTTTTGCATGGATTTGATGCTAACTTGTTTGTTTCGCGTTTAGTTGAAGCTATATCACTTATACCGCAAGTTCCTGTGCTAAATCATTTGTTTCGCATGTATTTGTGGCTAAACCTTCTACATCGCATTGATTTGAAGCTAAATTATTTCTTTAGCATGGATTAGAAGCTAAGCCTTCTACATCGCTTTGATTTGCAGCTAAATCATTTGTTTCGTATGGATTTGAAGCCATCTCGTTTGTATCGCCTGCATTTGAAACTATATCACTTATGTCGCAAGTATCTTAACCTAAATCATTTGTTTCGCATGGATTTGAAGCTAATCCCTCTACTGCGCGTTGATTTGAAGCTACATCATGTGTGTCACATGGATTTTGGAGCTAACTCGTTTGATTCGTCTGCATTTGAAGCTATATCACTTATATCGCTAGTGTTTGAAGCTAAATCTCTTGTTTCGCAAGGATTTGAAGCTAAACCTTGTACATCTCATTGATTTGAAGATTAATCATGTGTTTTGCATCGATTTGAAGCTAACTCGTTTGTTTCGCATGCAGTTGAATCTAAATCATGTTTATCACAACTATCTGTAGCTAATGCATTTGTTTCGCAGGAATACGAAGCTATACCATGTGTTCGCGTTGATTTGAAGCTAAATAATGTGTTTCGAATGGATTTGAAGCTTAATCATGTGTTTTGCATGGATTTGATGCTAACTCATTTGTTTCGCCTGCATTTCAAGCAATTTCATTTATAAGGCAAGTATTTGAAGCTAAATCATTCGTTTCGCATGGATTTGAAGCTAAGTCGTCTACTTCGCATTGATTTGAAGCTAAATAATGTGTTTCGCACGGATTTGTATCTAACTCGTTTGTTTCGCATGGATTTGAAGCTAATCCCTCTACTAGGAATTGATTTCAAACTAAATCATGTGTTTCGCATGGATTTGAAGCTAATTCGTTTGTTTCGTCTGCGTGTGAATCTATATCACTTATATCGAGAGTATTTGAAGCTGTATCCCTTATATTCGCTAGTATTTGACGCTAAATAATTCGTTTCGCATGGATTTGAAGCTAAGCCCTCTACTCCGCATTGATTTGAAACTAAATCATGTGTTTCTCATGGATTTGAATCTAACTCGTTTGATTCGTCTGCATTTGAAGCTATATCACTTATGTCGAAAGTATCTGAAGTAAAATCATTGGTTTCGCGTGGATTTGAAGCTAAACCTTCTATATCGCATTGATTTGCAGCTATATCATTTGTTTCGTATGGATTTGATGCTATCTCGTTTGTTTCGCATGCATTTGAAACTGTATCACGTATGTCGCAAGTATCTTAATCTAAATCATTTGGTTCGCATGGATTTGAAGCTAATCCCTCTACTGCGCGTTGATTTGAAGCTGGTTCATGCGTATCGCATGAATTTTGAAGCTAACTCGTTTGATTCGTATGCATTTGTAGCTATTTCAATTACACCGCAAGTATTTGAAGCTAAATCATTCGTTTCGCATGGATTTGAAGCGAAATCGTGTGTTTCGCTTGGATTTGATGCTAACTCGTTTGTTTCGTCGGCATTTGAAGCAATATCACTTATATCGCAAGTATCTGAAGCTAAATCATTTGTTCAGGTTGGATTTGAAGCTACACCTTCTACACAGCAATTATTTGAGGCTTAATCATGTGTTTTGCATGGATTTGAAGCTAAATCTTCTACATCGTATTGATTTGAAGTTAAATCATGTGTTTCGCTTGGATTTGAAGCAAACTCGTTCGTTTCGTCTGCATTTGAAGCTATATCACTCATATCGCAAGTATCTGAATCTAAAACATTTGTGTCGCATTGTTTTTTAAGCTAAACCTTCTACATAGCATTGATTTGAAGCTTAATCGTGTGTTTTGCATGGATTTGAAGCTAAGTCGTTTGTTTTGCCTGCATTTGAAGCTATATCATTTATATCGCAAGTATTTGAAGCTAAACCATTTGTTTCGCATAGATTTGAAGCTAAACCATGTGTTTCGCATGGATTTGAAGCTAATTCGTTTGCTTCGTTGCATTTGAAGCTACATCACTTACATCGCAAGTGCTTGAAGCTAAACCATTCGTTTCGCATGGATTTGAAGCTAAATCTTCTACACCGTATTGATTTGAAGCTAAATCATGTGTTTCGCTTGGATTTGAAGCTAATTCGTCTATTTCGTCTGCATTTGAAGCTATATCACTAATATCGCAAGTATCTGAAGCAAAATCATTGGTTTCGCGTGGATTTGAAGCTAAACCTTCTACATCGCATTGATTTGCTGCTAAATCATGAGTTTCCCGTGGATTTGAAGCTAACTCGTTTGTTTCGCCTGCATTTGTAGATATTTTTTTTATACCGCAAGTATTTGAAGCTAAATCATTCATTTCGCATGGATTTGAAGCTGAGCCTTCTACTTAACGTTGATTTGCTGCTAAATCTTGTGTTTCGCATGTATTTGAAGCTGACTCGTTTGTTGCGCATGCAGTTGAATCTAAATAACGTATAACACAAGAAATTGTAGCTAAACTATTTGTTTCGCATGGATTTGAATCTAAGCCGTGTACTTCGAATTGATTTGAAGGTAATTCATATGTATCGCATGGATTTGAAGCTAAACCTTCTACATCGCATTGATTTGCAGCTAAATCATTTGTTTCGTATGGATTTGAAGCTATCTCGTTTGTATCGCCTGCATTTGAAACTATATCACTTATGTCGCAAGTATCTTAACCTAAATCATTTGCTTCGCATGGATTTGAAGCTAATCCCTCTACTGCGCGTTGATTTGAAGCTACATCATGTGTATCGCATGGATTTTGAAGCTAACTCGTTTGATTCGTCTGCATTTGAAGCTATATCACTTATATCGCTAGTGTTTGAAGCTGAATCTCTTGTTTCGCATGGGTTTGAAACTAAACCTTCTACATCTCATTGATTTGAAGCTTAATCATGTGTTTAGCATCGATTTGAAGCTAACTCGTTTGTTTCCCCTGCATTTGAAACTATATCACTTTTGACGCAAGTATCTGAACCTAAATCATTTGTTTCGCATGGATTTGAAGCTAATCCTTTTACTTCGCATTGATTTGAAGCTAAGTCATGTGTATTGCATGGATTTTCAAGCTAACTCGTTTGATTCGTCTGCATTTGAAGCTATATCACTTATGTCGCAAGTATCTGAAGTAAAATCATTGGTTTCGCGTGGATTTGAAGCTAAACCCTCTATATCGCATTGATTTGCAGCTATATCATTTGTTTCGTATGGATTTGATGCTATCTCGTTTGTTTCGCCTGCATTTGAAACTGTATCACGTATGTCGCAAGTATCTTAACCTAAATCATTTGGTTCGCATGGATTTGAAGCTAATCCCTCTACTGCGCGTTGATTTGAAGCTACATCATGCGTATCGCATGGATTTTGAAGCTAACTCGTTTGATTCGTATGCATTTGTAGCTATTTCATTTACACCGCAAGTATTTGAAGCTAAATCATTCGTTTCGCATGGATTTGAATCTTAATCATGTGTTTTGCATGGATTTGATGCTAACTCATTGGTTTCGCCTGCATTTGAAGCAATTTCATTTATAAGGGAAGTATTTGATTCCAAAATCATTAGCTTCGCACGAATTTGAAATTAAACCTTCTACATCGCATTGATTTGAAGCTAAATCATGTGTTTCGCATGGAGTTGAAGCTAACCCGTTTGCTTCGTCAGCATTTGAAGCTATATCACATATATCGCAAGCATCTGAAGCTAAATCATTTGTTTCCCATGGATTTGAAGCGCAATCGTGTGTTTCGCATGGATTTGCAGCTAGCCTTGGATTTCGCATTGATTTGAAGCTACATTATGTGATTCGCATGGATTTTTATCTAACTCGATTGTTTCGCTTGCATTTGAAGCTGAATCATGTATATCACAAGTATTTGAAGCTAAACCATTTGCTTCGCCTGGATTCGAACATCAGCCTTCAACTTCGCATTGATTTGAAGCTAAATCATGTGTTTCGCATGGTTTTGAAGCGAAATCGATTGTTTCGAATGCAGTTGAAGCTAAATCGTGAATATCACATGTATTTGAAGCTACACGATTTGATTCGCATGGATTTGAAGCTAAGCCTTCTACTTCGCTTTGACTTGAAGTTAAATCACGTGTTTCTCTTGGATTTGAAGCTAACACGTTTGTATCGCATGCAGTTGAAGCCAAATCATGTATATCACAACTACTTGAAGCTAAATCATTTGTTTCGCATGGATTTGAAGCTAAGCCTTCTAGTTCGCATTGATTTGAAGCTAAATCATGTGTTTCGCATGGATTTGAAGCTAACTCGTATGTTTCGCATGCAGCTGAAGCATAATCATGTATATCACAAGTATCTGAATCTGTTTCGCGAGAATATAATGCTATGAAGCTAAACCATGCGATTCGCATGAATTTGAAGCTAAATCATGTGTTTCGCATGGATTTGAAACTATGCCTTCTACTTCGCATTCATTTGAAGCTAAATCATGTGTATCGCTTGATTTTGAAGCTAACTCGTTTGTTTCGCATGCACTTGGAGCTAAATCATGTATATCACAAGTGTTTGAAGCTAAACCATTAGTATCGCATGGATTTGAACCTAACTCGTTTGTTTGGCATGCAGTTGAAGCTAAATCATGTCTTTCACAAGTATTTGAAGATGAACCATTTGAATCGCATGGATTTAAACTTGAGCCTCCTACTTCGCACTGATGTGCAGCTTAATAATGTGTTTCGCATGGATTTGAAGCTAAACCTTCTACATCCCATGGATTTGAAGCTAAATCATGTGTTTGGCATGGACTTGAAGCTAAACCTTCTACATCGCATTGATTTGCAGCTGAATCATGTGTTTCGTATGGATTTGAAGCTAACTCTTTCGTTTCGCCTGTATTTGAAGCTATATCACTTATATCGCAAGTATTTGATGCTAAATCATTCGTTTCGCTTGGATTTGAAGCTAACACGTTTGTTTCACATGCAGTTGAAACGAAATCATGTATATCACAAGTATTTGAAGCTGAACCATTTGATTCGCATGATTTTAAACTTAGCCTTCTACTTCGCATTGATTTGAAGATAAATCGTGTGTTTCGCATGGATTTGAAGCTAAACCTTCTACATCGCATTGATTTGCAGCTGAATCATGTGTTTCGCATGGATTTCAAGCTAACTCGTTCGTTTCGCTTGTATTTGAAGCTATATCACTTATATCGCAAGTATTTGAAGCTAAATCATGTGTTTCGCTTGGATTTGAAACTAAGCCTTCTACTTCGCATTCATTTGAAGCTAACTCGTTTGTTTCGCCTGCAGTTGAATCTATATCACTTATATCACAAGAATTTGAAGCATAACCATTTGTTCGGCATGGATTTGAAACTACGCCTTCTACTTTGCATTGATTTGAAGCTAAATCATCGGTTTCGCTTGGATTTGAAGCTAAGCCTTCTACTTCGAATTGATTTGAAGCTAAATCATGTATTTTGCATGGATCTGAAGCTAACTCGTTTGTTTCGCCTGCATTTGAAGCTATATCACTTATATTCGCAAGTATTTGATGCTAAATCATTCGTATCGCATGGATTTGAAGCTAAGCCTTCTACTTCGCACTGATTTGCAGCTAAATAATGTGTTTCGCATGGAATTGAAGCTAAACCTTCTACATCCCATGGATTTGAAGCTTAATCATGTGTTTTGCATGGATTTGATGCTAACTCATTTGTTTCGCCTGCATTTCAAGCAATTTCATTTATAAGGCAAGTATTTGAAGCTAAATCATTCGTTTCGCATGGATTTGAAGCTAAGTCGTCTACTTCGCATTGATTTGAAGCTAAATAATGTGTTTCGCACGGATTTGTATCTAACTCGTTTGTTTCGCATGGATTTGAAGCTAATCCCTCTACTAGGAATTGATTTCAAACTAAATCATGTGTTTCGCATGGATTTGAAGCTAATTCGTTTGTTTCGTCTGCGTGTGAATCTATATCACTTATATCGAGAGTATTTGAAGCTGTATCCCTTATATTCGCTAGTATTTGACGCTAAATAATTCGTTTCGCATGGATTTGAAGCTAAGCCCTCTACTCCGCATTGATTTGAAACTAAATCATGTGTTTCTCATGGATTTGAATCTAACTCGTTTGATTCGTCTGCATTTGAAGCTATATCACTTATGTCGAAAGTATCTGAAGTAAAATCATTGGTTTCGCGTGGATTTGAAGCTAAACCTTCTATATCGCATTGATTTGCAGCTATATCATTTGTTTCGTATGGATTTGATGCTATCTCGTTTGTTTCGCATGCATTTGAAACTGTATCACGTATGTCGCAAGTATCTTAATCTAAATCATTTGGTTCGCATGGATTTGAAGCTAATCCCTCTACTGCGCGTTGATTTGAAGCTGGTTCATGCGTATCGCATGAATTTTGAAGCTAACTCGTTTGATTCGTATGCATTTGTAGCTATTTCAATTACACCGCAAGTATTTGAAGCTAAATCATTCGTTTCGCATGGATTTGAAGCGAAATCGTGTGTTTCGCTTGGATTTGATGCTAACTCGTTTGTTTCGTCGGCATTTGAAGCAATATCACTTATATCGCAAGTATCTGAAGCTAAATCATTTGTTCAGGTTGGATTTGAAGCTACACCTTCTACACAGCAATTATTTGAGGCTTAATCATGTGTTTTGCATGGATTTGAAGCTAAATCTTCTACATCGTATTGATTTGAAGTTAAATCATGTGTTTCGCTTGGATTTGAAGCAAACTCGTTCGTTTCGTCTGCATTTGAAGCTATATCACTCATATCGCAAGTATCTGAATCTAAAACATTTGTGTCGCATTGTTTTTTAAGCTAAACCTTCTACATAGCATTGATTTGAAGCTTAATCGTGTGTTTTGCATGGATTTGAAGCTAAGTCGTTTGTTTTGCCTGCATTTGAAGCTATATCATTTATATCGCAAGTATTTGAAGCTAAACCATTTGTTTCGCATAGATTTGAAGCTAAACCATGTGTTTCGCATGGATTTGAAGCTAATTCGTTTGCTTCGTTGCATTTGAAGCTACATCACTTACATCGCAAGTGCTTGAAGCTAAACCATTCGTTTCGCATGGATTTGAAGCTAAATCTTCTACACCGTATTGATTTGAAGCTAAATCATGTGTTTCGCTTGGATTTGAAGCTAATTCGTCTATTTCGTCTGCATTTGAAGCTATATCACTAATATCGCAAGTATCTGAAGCAAAATCATTGGTTTCGCGTGGATTTGAAGCTAAACCTTCTACATCGCATTGATTTGCTGCTAAATCATGAGTTTCCCGTGGATTTGAAGCTAACTCGTTTGTTTCGCCTGCATTTGTAGATATTTTTTTTATACCGCAAGTATTTGAAGCTAAATCATTCATTTCGCATGGATTTGAAGCTGAGCCTTCTACTTAACGTTGATTTGCTGCTAAATCTTGTGTTTCGCATGTATTTGAAGCTGACTCGTTTGTTGCGCATGCAGTTGAATCTAAATAACGTATAACACAAGAAATTGTAGCTAAACTATTTGTTTCGCATGGATTTGAATCTAAGCCGTGTACTTCGAATTGATTTGAAGGTAATTCATATGTATCGCATGGATTTGAAGCTAAACCTTCTACATCGCATTGATTTGCAGCTAAATCATTTGTTTCGTATGGATTTGAAGCTATCTCGTTTGTATCGCCTGCATTTGAAACTATATCACTTATGTCGCAAGTATCTTAACCTAAATCATTTGCTTCGCATGGATTTGAAGCTAATCCCTCTACTGCGCGTTGATTTGAAGCTACATCATGTGTATCGCATGGATTTTGAAGCTAACTCGTTTGATTCGTCTGCATTTGAAGCTATATCACTTATATCGCTAGTGTTTGAAGCTGAATCTCTTGTTTCGCATGGGTTTGAAACTAAACCTTCTACATCTCATTGATTTGAAGCTTAATCATGTGTTTAGCATCGATTTGAAGCTAACTCGTTTGTTTCCCCTGCATTTGAAACTATATCACTTTTGACGCAAGTATCTGAACCTAAATCATTTGTTTCGCATGGATTTGAAGCTAATCCTTTTACTTCGCATTGATTTGAAGCTAAGTCATGTGTATTGCATGGATTTTCAAGCTAACTCGTTTGATTCGTCTGCATTTGAAGCTATATCACTTATGTCGCAAGTATCTGAAGTAAAATCATTGGTTTCGCGTGGATTTGAAGCTAAACCCTCTATATCGCATTGATTTGCAGCTATATCATTTGTTTCGTATGGATTTGATGCTATCTCGTTTGTTTCGCCTGCATTTGAAACTGTATCACGTATGTCGCAAGTATCTTAACCTAAATCATTTGGTTCGCATGGATTTGAAGCTAATCCCTCTACTGCGCGTTGATTTGAAGCTACATCATGCGTATCGCATGGATTTTGAAGCTAACTCGTTTGATTCGTATGCATTTGTAGCTATTTCATTTACACCGCAAGTATTTGAAGCTAAATCATTCGTTTCGCATGGATTTGAATCTTAATCATGTGTTTTGCATGGATTTGATGCTAACTCATTGGTTTCGCCTGCATTTGAAGCAATTTCATTTATAAGGGAAGTATTTGATTCCAAAATCATTAGCTTCGCACGAATTTGAAATTAAACCTTCTACATCGCATTGATTTGAAGCTAAATCATGTGTTTCGCATGGAGTTGAAGCTAACCCGTTTGCTTCGTCAGCATTTGAAGCTATATCACATATATCGCAAGCATCTGAAGCTAAATCATTTGTTTCCCATGGATTTGAAGCGCAATCGTGTGTTTCGCATGGATTTGCAGCTAGCCTTGGATTTCGCATTGATTTGAAGCTACATTATGTGATTCGCATGGATTTTTATCTAACTCGATTGTTTCGCTTGCATTTGAAGCTGAATCATGTATATCACAAGTATTTGAAGCTAAACCATTTGCTTCGCCTGGATTCGAACATCAGCCTTCAACTTCGCATTGATTTGAAGCTAAATCATGTGTTTCGCATGGTTTTGAAGCGAAATCGATTGTTTCGAATGCAGTTGAAGCTAAATCGTGAATATCACATGTATTTGAAGCTACACGATTTGATTCGCATGGATTTGAAGCTAAGCCTTCTACTTCGCTTTGACTTGAAGTTAAATCACGTGTTTCTCTTGGATTTGAAGCTAACACGTTTGTATCGCATGCAGTTGAAGCCAAATCATGTATATCACAACTACTTGAAGCTAAATCATTTGTTTCGCATGGATTTGAAGCTAAGCCTTCTAGTTCGCATTGATTTGAAGCTAAATCATGTGTTTCGCATGGATTTGAAGCTAACTCGTATGTTTCGCATGCAGCTGAAGCATAATCATGTATATCACAAGTATCTGAATCTGTTTCGCGAGAATATAATGCTATGAAGCTAAACCATGCGATTCGCATGAATTTGAAGCTAAATCATGTGTTTCGCATGGATTTGAAACTATGCCTTCTACTTCGCATTCATTTGAAGCTAAATCATGTGTATCGCTTGATTTTGAAGCTAACTCGTTTGTTTCGCATGCACTTGGAGCTAAATCATGTATATCACAAGTGTTTGAAGCTAAACCATTAGTATCGCATGGATTTGAACCTAACTCGTTTGTTTGGCATGCAGTTGAAGCTAAATCATGTCTTTCACAAGTATTTGAAGATGAACCATTTGAATCGCATGGATTTAAACTTGAGCCTCCTACTTCGCACTGATGTGCAGCTTAATAATGTGTTTCGCATGGATTTGAAGCTAAACCTTCTACATCCCATGGATTTGAAGCTAAATCATGTGTTTGGCATGGACTTGAAGCTAAACCTTCTACATCGCATTGATTTGCAGCTGAATCATGTGTTTCGTATGGATTTGAAGCTAACTCTTTCGTTTCGCCTGTATTTGAAGCTATATCACTTATATCGCAAGTATTTGATGCTAAATCATTCGTTTCGCTTGGATTTGAAGCTAACACGTTTGTTTCACATGCAGTTGAAACGAAATCATGTATATCACAAGTATTTGAAGCTGAACCATTTGATTCGCATGATTTTAAACTTAGCCTTCTACTTCGCATTGATTTGAAGATAAATCGTGTGTTTCGCATGGATTTGAAGCTAAACCTTCTACATCGCATTGATTTGCAGCTGAATCATGTGTTTCGCATGGATTTCAAGCTAACTCGTTCGTTTCGCTTGTATTTGAAGCTATATCACTTATATCGCAAGTATTTGAAGCTAAATCATGTGTTTCGCTTGGATTTGAAACTAAGCCTTCTACTTCGCATTCATTTGAAGCTAACTCGTTTGTTTCGCCTGCAGTTGAATCTATATCACTTATATCACAAGAATTTGAAGCATAACCATTTGTTCGGCATGGATTTGAAACTACGCCTTCTACTTTGCATTGATTTGAAGCTAAATCATCGGTTTCGCTTGGATTTGAAGCTAAGCCTTCTACTTCGAATTGATTTGAAGCTAAATCATGTATTTTGCATGGATCTGAAGCTAACTCGTTTGTTTCGCCTGCATTTGAAGCTATATCACTTATATTCGCAAGTATTTGATGCTAAATCATTCGTATCGCATGGATTTGAAGCTAAGCCTTCTACTTCGCACTGATTTGCAGCTAAATAATGTGTTTCGCATGGAATTGAAGCTAAACCTTCTACATCCCATGGATTTGAAGCTAAATCATGTGTTTGGCATGGACTTGAAGCTAAACCTTCTACATCGCATTGATTTGCAGCTGAATCATGTGTTTCGTATGGATTTGAAGCTAACTCGTTCGTTTCGCCTGTATTTGAAGCTATATCACTTATATCGCAAGTATTTGATGCTAAATCATTCGTTTCGCTTGGATTTGAAGCTAACACGTTTGTTTCACATGCAGTTGAAACGAAATCATGTATATCACAAGTATTTGAAGCTGAACCATTTGATTCGCATGATTTTAAACTTAGCCTTCTACTTCGCATTGATTTGAAGATAAATCGTGTGTTTCGCATGGATTTGAAGCTAAACCTTCTACATCGCATTGATTTCAAGCTAACTCGTTCGTTTCGCTTGTATTTGAAGCTATATCACTTATATCGCAAGTATTTGAAGCTAAATCATGTGTTTCGCTTGGATTTGAAACTAAGCCTTCTACTTCGCATTCATTTGAAGCTAAATAATGTGTTTCGCATGGATTTGAAGCTAAACCTTCTACATCCCATGGATTTGAAGCTAAGTCATGTGTTTGGCATGGATTTGAAGCTAATCCTTCTACATCGCATTGATTTGCAGCTGAATCATGTGATTTGCATGGATTTGAAGCTAACTCGTTCGTTTCGCCTGTATTTGAAGCTATATCACTTATATCGCAAGTATTTGAAGCTAAATCATGTGTTTCGCTTGGATTTGAAGCTAAACCTTATACATCGCATTGATTTGAAGCTAAATCTTGTGTATCGCATGGATTTGAAGTTAAACCTTCTACATAGCATTGATCTGCAGCTAAATCATGTGTTTCGCATGGAATGAAGCTAACTCGTTCGTTTCGCCTGCAGTTGAACCTACACCACTTATATCGCAAGTATTTGAAGCTAAATCATGTGTATCGCGTGGATTTTGAAGCTAACTCGTTCGATTAGTCTGCATTTGAAGCTATGTCACTTATACCCCAAGTGTTTGAAGCTAAATCATTTGTTTCGCATGGATTTGAATCTAAACCTTCTACATCGCATTGATTTGAAGCCAACTCGTTTGTTTCGCATGCAGTTGTAGCTAAATAATGGATATCACAAGTATTTGTAGCTAAACCATTTGTTTCGCATGGATTTGAAGCTATGCCTTCTACTTCGCATTGATTTGAAGCTAAATCATTTGTTTCGCATGGATTTGAATCTAAGCCTTGTCCTTCGAATTGATTTGAAGCTAAATCATGTGTTTCGTATGGATTTGAAGCTAAATCTTCTACATCGCATTGATTAGAAGCTAAATCATGTGTTTCGCATGGATTTGAAGCTAACCCGTTTGTTTCGCATGCAGTTGTAGCTAAATAATGTATATCACAAGTATTTATAGCTAAACCATTTGTTTCGCATGGATTTGAAGCTATACCTACTACTTCGCATTGATTTGAAGCTGAATCATTTGTTTCGCATGGATTATAATCTAAGCTTTGTCCTTCGAATTGATTTGAAGCTAAATCATGTGTTTCGTATGGATTTGAAGCTAACTCGTTCGTTTCGCCTGTATTTGAAGCTATATAACTTATATCGCAAGTATTTGAAGCTAAATCATGTGTTTCGCTTGCATTTGAAGCTAAACCTTCTACATCGCATTGATTTGAAGCTAAATCGTGTGTTTCGCATGGATTTGAAGCTAACTCGTTTGTTTCGCATGCAGTTGTAGCTAAATAATGTATATCACAAGTATTTGTAGCTAAACCACATGTTTCGCATGGATTTGAAGCTAAACTTTCTACATCGCATTGATTTGAAGCTAAACCTTCTACATCCCATGGATTTGAAGCTAAATCATGTGTTTCGCTTGGATTTGAAGCTAAACCTTCTACATCGCTTTGATTTGAATCTAAATCGTGTGTTTCGCATGGATTTGAAGCTAACTCGTTTGTTTCGCATGCAGTTGTAACTAAATAATGTATATCACAAGTATTTGTAGCTAAACCATTTGTTTCGCATGGATTTGAAGCTAAACTTTCTACATCGCATTGATTTGAAGCTAAACCTTCTACATCCCATGGATTTGAAGCTAAATCATGTGTTTCGCTTGGATTTGAAGCTAAACCTTCTACATCGCTTTGATTTGAATCTAAATCGTGTGTTTCGCATGGATTTGAAGCTAACTCGGTCGTTGCGCATGCAGTTAAATCTAATTAACGTATATCACAAGTATTTGAAGCTAAACCATTTGATTCGCATGGATTTGAAGCTAAGCCTTCTACTTTGCATTAATTGGAAGTTAAATCACGTGTTTTACATGGATTTGAAGCTAAACCTCCTACATCGCATTAATTTGAAGCTAAATCATGTGTTTCGCATGGATTTGAAGCTAACTCGCTTGTTTTGCCTGCAGTTGCAGCTAAATCATGTCTTTCACAAGTATTTGAAGATGAACCATTTGAATCGCATTGATTTGAACCCGAGCCTTCTACTTCGCACTGATGTGCAGCTAAATAATGTCTTTCGCATGGATTTGAAGCTAAACCTTCTACATCCCATAGATTTGAAGCTAAATCATGTGTTTGGCATCGATTTAAAGCTAAACCTTCTACATCGCATTGATTTGCAGCTGAATCATGTGTATCGCATGGATTTGAAGCTAACTCGTTCGTTTCGCATGTATTTGAAGCTATATCACTTATATCGCAAGAATTTGAAGCTAAATCATGTGTTTCGCTTGGATTTGAAGCTAAATCTTCTACATCGCATTGATTTGAAGCTGAATCATTTGTTTCGCATGGAAATGAAGCTACCTCATTTGTTCCTCCTGCTTTTGAAGCTATATCACTTATATCGCAAGTATTTTAAGCTAAATCATGTGTTTCGCTTGGATTTGAAGCTAAATCTTCTACATCGCATTGATTTGAAGCTAAATCGTGTGTTTCGCATCGATTTGAAGCTAACTCGTTTGTTTCGCATGCAGTTGTAGCTAAATCATGTCTTTCACAAGTATTTGAAGATGAACCATTTGAATCGCATGGATTTGAACCTGAGCCTTCTACATCGCACTGATGTGCAGCTAAATAATGTGTTTCGCATGGATTTGAAGCTAAACCCTCTACATCCCATGGATTTGAAGCTAAATCATGTGTCTTGCATCGATTTAAAGCTAAACCTTCTACATCGAATTGATTTGAAGCTGAATCATTTGTTTCGCATGGAAATGAAGCTGCCTCGTTTGTTCCTCCTGCTTTTGAAGCTATATCGCTTATATCGCAAGTATTTGAAGAAAAATCATTTGTTTCGCATGGATTTGAAGCTGAACCTTCTCTACATGGCATTGATATGAAGCTTAATCATGTGTTTCGCATGGATTTGAAGCTAACTCCTTTGTTCCGTATGCAGTTGAAGCTAAATCATGTTTTTCACAAGTATCTTAATCTAAACCATTTGTTTCGCAATTATATGAAGCTAACCCATGTCTTTGTCATGAACTTGAAGCTAAGTCGTGTGTTTCACATGGATTTGAAGCTAAGCCTTCTACTTCGCATTGATATGAAGCTAAATCACGTGTTTCGCATGGATTTGAAGCTAACTCGTTTGTTTCGTCTGCATTTGAAGGTATATCTCTTATATCGCAAGTATCTGAAGGTAAATCATTTGTTTCGCTTGGATTTGATTCGGAACCTTCTACATAGCATTGATTTGAAGCTGAATCATGTGTTTTGCTCGATTTGAAGCTAACTCGTTTGTTTCCCCTGCAGTTGAAGCTAAATCATGTATATCGCAAGTATTTGAAGCTAAACCATTTGTTTCGCATGGATTTAAAGATAAGCCTTCTACTTCGCATCGATTTGAAGCTAAATCATGTGATTCGCATGGATTTGAAGGTAACTCGTTTGTTTCGCATGCAGTTGAATCTATATCACTTATATACTCAAGTATTTCAATCCAAATCATTCGTTTCGCATGGATTTGAAGCTAAGCCTTCTACTTCGCCTTGACTTGAAGTTAAATCATGTGTTTCTCTTGGATTTGAAGATAACTCTTTTGTTTCGCATGCAGTTGAATCTATATCACTTATATACTCAAGTATTTCAATCCAAATCATTCGTTTCGCATGGATTTGAAGCTAAGCCTTCTACTTCGCATTGATTTGAAGCTGTATCATGTGTTTAGCATCGATTTGAAGCTAACTCGTTTGTTTCCCCTGCAGTTGAATCTATATCACTTATATTCTCAAGTATTTCAAGCCAAATCATTCGTTTCGCATGGATTTGAAGCTAAGCCTTCTACTTCGCCTTGACTTGAAGTTAAATCATGTGTTTCTCTTGGATTTGAAGATAACTCTTTTGTTTCGCATGCAGTTGAATCTATATCACTTATATACTCAAGTATTTCAATCCAAATCATTCGTTTCGCATGGATTTGAAGCTAAGCCTTCTACTTCGCATTGATTTGAAGCTGAATCATTTGTTCGGCATGGAATTGAAGCTACCTCGATTGTTCCTCCTGCTTTTGAAGCTACATCACTTATATCGCAAGTATTTAAAGCTAAATCATGTCTTTCGCTTGGATTTGAAGCTAAACCTTATACATCGCATTGATTTGAAGCTAAATCTTGTGTATCGCATAGATTTGAAGCTAAACCTTCTACATCGCATTGATTTGTAGCTAAATCTTGTGTATCGTATGGATTTGAAGCTAACTCGTTCGTTGCGCATGCAGTTAAATCTAAATAACGTATATCACAACGATTTGAAGCTAAACCATATGTTTCGCATGGATTTGAAGCTAAGCCTTCTACTTCCCATTAGTTGGAAGCAAAATCACGTGTTTCGCATGGATTTGAAGCTAAGCCTTCTACTTCGCATTGATTTGAAGCTAAATCACTTGTTTCGCATGGATTTGAATCTAAGCCAAGTCCTTTGAAATGATTTGAAGCTAAATCATGTGTTTCGTATGGATTTGAAGCTAAACCTTCTACATCGCTTTGATTTGAAGCTAAACCTTCTACCTCTTATTGATTTGAAGTTAAACCTTCTACATCGCATTGATCTGCAGCTAAATCATGTGTTTCGCATGGATTTGAAGCTAACTCGTTCGTTTCGCCTCCATTTGAAACTATATCACTTATATCGCAAGTATTTGAAGCTAAATCATATGTGCCGCATGGATTTGAAGCTGAACCTACTACATCGCACTGATTTGCAGCTAAATAATGTGTTTCGCATGGATTTGAAGCTAAACCTTCTACATCCCAAGGATTTGAAACTAAATCATGTGTTTGGCATGGATTTGAAGCTAAACCTTCTACTTCGCATTGATTTGAATCTAAACCTTCTACATCGCATTGATTTAAAGTTAAATCATGTGTTTCGCTTGGATTTGAAGCTTATCCTTCTACTTCGCATTGATTTGGAGCTAAGTCATATGTTTCGCTTGGATTTGAAGCTAACTCGTTTGTTTCGCATGCAGTTGAAACTAAATCATGTATATCACAAGTATTTGAATCTAAACTATTCGTTTCGCAAGTATACGAATCTAAACCATGTGCTTCTCATGAATTTGAAGCTAAATCATGTGTTTCGCATGGATTTGAATCTAAGCCTTGTACTTCGAGTTGATTTGTAGCTAAACCATTTGTTTCGCATGGATTTGAATCTAAACCCTGTACTTCGATTTGATTTGAAGCTAAATCATTTGTATCGCACAGATTTGAAGCTAAACAATTCTACATCGCATTGATTTGAAGCTAAATTATGTATTTCGCTTGGATTTGATGCTAACTCGTTTGTTTAGTCTGCATTTGAAGCTATATCACTTATATCGCAAGTATCTAAAGCAAAATCGTTTGTTTTTCATGGATTTGAAGCTAAACCTTCTACATCGCATTGATTTGCAGCTAAATCATTTGTTTCGCGTTGATTTGAAGCTATCTCGTTTGTTTCGCCTGCATTTGAAACTATATCACTTACATCGCAAGTATCTGAAGGTAAAGCATTTATTCCGCATGGATCTGATGCTAAGACTTCTACTTCCCATTTATTTGAAGCTAAATCTAGTGTATCGCATGGATTTGAAGCTAGCTCGTTTGTTTCGTCTGCATTTGAAGCTATATCACTTTTATCGCAAGTATCTGAAGCTAAATCATTTGTTTCGCTTGGATTTGAAGCTAAGAATTCTACTTCACATTGATTATAAGCTAAATCATTTGTTTGGCATGGATTTGGAGCTATCTCGTTTGTTTCGCATGCAGTTGAAGCTAAATCATGCATTTCACAAGTATTTGAAGCCGAAACATTAGATTCGCATGGATTTGAAGCTGAGCCTTCTACATCGCACTGATTTGAAGCTAAATCATGTGTCTCGCTTGGATTTGAATCTAAGCCTTCTACTTCGAATTGATTTGAAGCTAAATCATGTATTTCGCATGGATTTGTAGCTAACTCGTTTGTTTCGTCTGCATTTGAAGCTGTATCCCTTATATTCGCAAGTATTTGAAGCTAAATCATTTGTTTCGCTTGCATTTGAAGCTAAGCCATCTACATCGCATCGATTTTTAGCTAAATCATGTCTTTCGCTTAGATTTTAAGCTAACTCGTTTGTTTCGTCTGCATTTGAGGCTATATCACTTATATCGCAATTATCTGAAAACAAGTCATTTGTTTCTCATGTATTTGATGCTAACCCTTCTACTTCGCATTGATTTGAAGGTAAATCATGTGTTCCGCATGGATTTCAATATAACTCATTTGTTTCGCCTGCAGTTGAAGCTAAATCACGTATGACACAAGTATTTGAATCTAAAGCATTTGTTTCGCATGGATTTGAAGGTAAGCCTTCTACGTCGCATTGATTTGAAGCTAAATCATATGTTTCGCTTGGATTCGAAGCTAACTCGTTTGTTTCGCCCGCATTTGAAGCTTCTTCTTCGCACTTCTACTTCGCACTGGTTTGCATTTGAATCATGTGTTTCGCATGGATTTAAAGCTAACTCGTTCGTTTCGCCTGTATTTGAAGCTAGATCACTTATATCGCAAGTATTTGAAGCTAAATCATGTGTTTCGCTTGGATTTGAAGCTAAACCTTCTACATCGCATTGATTTGAAGCTAAATCTAGTGTATCGCATGGATTTGAAGCTAAACCATCTACATCGCATTGATTTGCAACTAAATCATGTGTTTCGCATGAATTTGAAGGTAAGTCGTTCGTTTCGCCTCCATTTGAAACTATATCACTTATACCGCAAGTATTTGAAGCTAAATCATGTGTTTCGCATGGATTTGAAGCTAAACCTTCTACATCGCATTGATTTGAAGCTAAACCTTCTATATTCTATTGATTTGAAGCTAAACCTTCTATGTTCTATTGATTTGAAGCTAAACCTTCTATATTCTATTGATTTGAAGCTAAACCTGTACCTCTTATTGATTTGAAGCTAAACCTTCGACATCGCATTGATTTGAAGATAAATCGTGTGTTTCGCATGGATTTGAAGCTAACTCGTTTGTTCCTCCTGCTTTTGTAGCTATATCACTTATATCGCATGGTTTTGAAGCTGAACCTACTAAATCACATTGATTTGAAGCTAAATCTTGTGTATGGCATGGATTGAAGCAAACCATCTACATCGCATTGATTTGAAGCTTAATCATGTGTTTCGCATGGATTTGATGCTAACTCGTTTGTTTCGCATGCAGTTGTATCTAAATAATGTATGTCACAAGTATTTGTAGCTAAACCATTTGTTTCGCATGAATTTAAAGCTAAGCCTTCCACTTCGCATTGATTTGAAGCTAAATCATTTGTTTCGCATGGAATTGAAGCTACCTCGTTTATTCCTCCAGCTTTTGAAGCTATATCACTTATATCGCAAGTATTTGAAGCTAAATCATGTGTTTCGCTTGGATTTGAAGCTAAACCTTCTACATCGCATTGATTTGAAGCTAAATCGTGTGTTTCGCATGGATTTGAAGATAACTCGTTTGTTTCGCATGCAGTTGTAGCTAAACAATGTATATCACAAGTATTTGTATCTAAACCATTTGTTTCGCATGGATTTGTAGCTAAACTTTCTACATCGAATTGATTTGAAGCTAACTCGATTGTTTCGCATGCAGTTGAAGCTAAATCATGTCTTTCACAAGTATTTGAAGATGAACCATTTGAATCGCATGGATTTGAACCTGAAACTTCTACTTTGCACTGATTTGCAGCTAAATAATGTGTTTCGCATGGATTTGAAGCTAAACCTTCTACATTCCAAGGATTTGAATCTAAATCATGTGTTTGGCATGGATTTGAAGCTAAACCTTCTACTTGGCATTGATTTGCATTTGGATCATGTGTTTCGCATGGATTTGAATTGGATTTCGTTCGTTTCGCCTCCATTTGAAACTATATAACTTATATCGCAAGTATTTGAAGCTAAATCATATGTGCCGCATGGATTTGAAGCTGAACCTACTACATCGCACTGATTTGCAGCTAAATAATGTGTTTCGCATGGATTTGAAGCTAACCTTCTACATCCCATGGATTTGAATCTAAATCATATGTTTGGCACGGATTTGAAGCTAAACCTTCTACTTCGCATTGATTTGCATTTGAATCATGTGCTTCGCATGGATTTGAAGCTAACTCGTTCGTTTCGCCTGTATTTGAAGCTAGATCACTTATATCGCAAGTATTTGAAGCTAAATCATGTGTTTCGCTTGGATTTGAAGCTAAATATTGTACTTCGCATTGATTTCAAGCTAAATCATTTGTTTCGCATGGAATTGAAGCTACCTCGTTTGATCCTCCTGCTTTTGAAGCTATATCACTTATATCGCATGGATTTGAAGCTGAACCTACTACAGCTCATTGACTTGAAGCTAAATCTTGTGTATCGCATGGATTTGAAGCAAACCATCTACATCGCTTTGATGTGAATCTTAATCATGTGTTTCGCATGGATTTAATGCTGAGCCTTCTACTTCGCATTCATTTGAAGCTAAACCTTCTACATCGCATTTATTTGCAGCTAATTCATGTGTTTCGCATGGACTTGAAGCTAACTCGTTTGTTTCGCATGCAGCTGAAGCTGTATCACCTATATCCGAAGTGCTTGAAGCTCAATTGTTTGTTTCGCATGGATTTGAAGCTGATCCTTCTAAATCACATTGATTTGGAGCTAAGTCATGTGTTTCGCTTGGATTTGAAGCTAACTCGTTTGTTTCGTCTGTATTTGAAGCTATATCACTTATATCGCATGTATCTAAAGCAAAATCATTGGTTTTTCATGGATTTGAAGCAAAACCTTCTACATCGCATTGATTTGCTGCTAAATCACGTGTTTCGCTTGGATTTGAAGCCAACACGTTTGTTTCCCCTGCATTTGAAGCTATATCATTTATATAGCAGGTATCTGAAGCTAAATCATTTGTTTCGCATGGATTCGATGCTAACTCGTTTGTTTCGCCTGCATTTGAAACTATATCACTTACATCGCAAGTATTTGAAGCTAAATCATTTGTTCCGCATGGATTTGAATCTAACCCTTCTACTTCGCATTGATTTGAAGCTAAATCATGTGTTTCGCATGGATTTGAAGCTAACTCGTTTGTTTCGCATGCATTTGAAGCTCTATCCCTCATATTCGCAAATATTTGAAACTAAATCTTTCGGTTCGCATGGATTTGAAGCTAAGCCTTCTACTTCGTATTGATTTGAAGGTTAATCATTTGTTTCGCATGGTTTTGAAGCTAAGACATCTAGTTCGCATTGATCTGAAGCTAAATCATGAGTTTCGCATTGATTCGAAGCTAAATCATGTGTATCGCATGGATTTTGAAGCTAACTCGTTTGATTCGTCTGCATTTGAAGCTATATCACTTATATCGCAACTATCTGATGCTAAATCATTTGTTTCGCATGGTTTTGAAGCTAAACCTTCTACATCGCATTGATTTGCAGCTAAATCATGTGTTTCTCATGGACTTGAAGCTAACTCGTTTGTTTCGCATGCAGCTGAAGCTGTATCACCTATATCCGAAGTGTTTGAAGCTCAATTGTTTGTTTCGCATGGATTTGAAGCTGATCCTTCTAAATCACATTGATTTGGAGCTAAGTCATGTGTTTCGCTTGGATTTGAAGCTAACTCGTTTGTTTCGTCTGTATTTGAAGCTATATCACTTATATCGCATGTATCTAAAGCAAAATCATTGGTTTTTCATGGATTTGAAGCTAAACCTTCTACATCGCATTGATTTGCTGCTAAATCACGTGTTTCGCTTGGATTTGAAGCTAACACGTTTGTTTCCCCTGCATTTGAAGCTATATCATTTATATAGCAAGTATCTGAAGCTAAATCATTTGTTTCGCATGGATTCGATGCTAACTCGTTTGTTTCGTCTGCATTTGAAGCTATATCACTAATATCGAGAGTATTTGAACATAAATCATTTGTTTCGCATGGATTTGAAGCTATCTCGTTTGTTTCGCCTGCATTTGAAACTATATCACTTACATCGCAAGTATTTGAAGCTAAATCATTTGTTCCGCATGGATTTGAAGCTAACCCTTCTACTTCGCATTGATTTGAAGCTAAATCATGTGTTTCGCATGGATTTGAAGCTAACTCGTTTGTTTCGCATGCATTTGAAGCTCTATCCCTCATATTCGCAAATATTTGAAAATAAATCTTTCGGTTCGCATGGATTTGAAGCTAAGCCTTCTACTTCGCATTGATTTGAAGGTTAATCATTTGTTTCGCATGGTTTTGATACTAAGACATCTAGTTCGCATTGATCTGAAGCTAAATCATGAGTTTCGCATTGATTTGAAGCTAAATCATGTGTATCGCATGGATTTTGAAGCTAACTCGTTTGATTCGTCTGCATTTGAAGCTATATCACTTATATCGCAAGTATCTGAAGCAAAATCATTTTTTTCGCTTCGATTTGATGCTAAACCTTCTACATAGCATTGATTCGAAGCCGTATCATGTGTTTAGCATAGATTTGAAGCTAACTTGTTTGTTTCCCCTGCAGTTGAAACTATATCACTCTTGTTGCAAGTATCTGAACCTAAATCATTTGTTTCGCATGGATTCGATGCTAACTCGTTTGTTTCGTCTGCATTTGAAGCTATATCACTAATATCGAGAGTATTTGAACATCAATCATTTGTTTCGCATGGATTTGAAGCGATATATCCTTCTACCAGAAATTGAATCGAAACTAAATCATTTGTTTCACATGGATTTGAAGCTAACTGGTTTGTTTCGAATGCAACTGAATTAAAATCATGTATATCACAAGTATTTGAAGCTAAATCATATGTTTCGCTTGGATTCGAAGCTAACTCGTTTGTTTCGCCCGCATTTGAAGCTTCTTCTTCGCACTTCTACTTCGCACTGGTTTGCATTTGAATCATGTGTTTCGCATGGATTTAAAGCTAACTCGTTCGTTTCGCCTGTATTTGAAGCTAGATCACTTATATCGCAAGTATTTGAAGCTAAATCATGTGTTTCGCTTGGATTTGAAGCTAAACCTTCTACATCGCATTGATTTGAAGCTAAATCTAGTGTATCGCATGGATTTGAAGCTAAACCATCTACATCGCATTGATTTGCAACTAAATCATGTGTTTCGCATGAATTTGAAGGTAAGTCGTTCGTTTCGCCTCCATTTGAAACTATATCACTTATACCGCAAGTATTTGAATCTAAATCATATGTGCCGCATGGATTTGAAGCTGAACCTACTACATCGCACTGATTCGCAGCTAAATAATGTGTTTCGCATGGATTTGAAGCTAAACCTTCTACATCGCATTGATTTGAATCTAAACCTTCTATATTCTATTGATTTGAAGCTAAACCTTCTATGTTCTATTGATTTGAAGCTAAACCTTCTATATTCTATTGATTTGAAGCTAAACCTGTACCTCTTATTGATTTGAAGCTAAACCTTCGACATCGCATTGATTTGAAGATAAATCGTGTGTTTCGCATGGATTTGAAGCTAACTCGTTTGTTCCTCCTGCTTTTGTAGCTATATCACTTATATCGCATGGTTTGAAGCTGAACCTACTAAATCACATTGATTTGAAGCTAAATCTTGTGTATGGCATGGATTGAAGCAAACCATCTACATCGCAATGATTTGAAGCTTAATCATGTGTTTCGCATGGATTTGATGCTAACTCGTTTGTTTCGCATGCAGTTGTATCTAAATAATGTATGTCACAAGTATTTGTAGCTAAACCATTTGTTTCGCATGAATTTGAAGCTAAGCCTTCCACTTCGCATTGATTTGAAGCTAAATCATTTGTTTCGCATGGAATTGAAGCTACCTCGTTTATTCCTCCAGCTTTTGAAGCTATATCACTTATATCGCAAGTATTTGAAGCTAAATCATGTGTTTCGCTTGGATTTGAAGCTAAACCTTCTACATCGCATTGATTTGAAGCTAAATCGTGTGTTTCGCATGGATTTGAAGATAACTCGTTTGTTTCGCATGCAGTTGTAGCTAATCAATGTATATCACAAGTATTTGTATCTAAACCATTTGTTTCGCATGGATTTGTAGCTAAACTTTCTACATCGAATTGATTTGAAGCTAACTCGATTGTTTCGCATGCAGTTGAAGCTAAATCATGTCTTTCACAAGTATTTGAAGATGAACCATTTGAATCGCATGGATTTGAACCTGAAACTTCTACTTTGCACTGATTTGCAGCTAAATAATGTGTTTCGCATGGATTTGAAGCTAAACCTTCTACATTCCAAGGATTTGAATCTAAATCATGTGTTTGGCATGGATTTGAAGCTAAACCTTCTACATCGCATTGATTTGAAGCTAAATCGTGTGTTTCGCATGGATTTGAAGCTAACCCTTCTACTTCGCATTGATTTGAAGCTAAATCATGTGTTTCGCATGGATTTGAAGCTAACTCGTTTGTTTCGCATGCATTTGAAGCTCTATCCCTCATATTCGCAAATATTTGAAAATAAATCTTTCGGTTCGCATGGATTTGAAGCTAAGCCTTCTACTTCGCATTGATTTGAAGGTTAATCATTTGTTTCGCATGGTTTTGATACTAAGACATCTAGTTCGCATTGATCTGAAGCTAAATCATGAGTTTCGCATTGATTTGAAGCTAAATCATGTGTATCGCATGGATTTTGAAGCTAACTCGTTTGATTCGTCTGCATTTGAAGCTATATCACTTATATCGCAAGTATCTGAAGCAAAATCATTTTTTTCGCTTCGATTTGATGCTGAACCTTCTACATAGCATTGATTCGAAGCCGTATCATGTGTTTAGCATAGATTTGAAGCTAACTTGTTTGTTTCCCCTGCAGTTGAAACTATATCACTCTTGTTGCAAGTATCTGAACCTAAATCATTTGTTTCGCATGGATTCGATGCTAACTCGTTTGTTTCGTCTGCATTTGAAGCTATATCACTAATATCGAGAGTATTTGAACATCAATCATTTGTTTCGCATGGATTTGAAGCGATATATCCTTCTACCAGAAATTGAATCGAAACCAAATCATTTGTTTCACATGGATTTGAAGCTAACTGGTTTGTTTCGAATGCAACTGAATTAAAATCATGTATATCACAAGTATTTGAAGCTAAATCATATGTTTCGCTTGGATTCGAAGCTAACTCGTTTGTTTCGCCCGCATTTGAAGCTTCTTCTTCGCACTTCTACTTCGCACTGGTTTGCATTTGAATCATGTGTTTCGCATGGATTTAAAGCTAACTCGTTCGTTTCGCCTGTATTTGAAGCTAGATCACTTATATCGCAAGTATTTGAAGCTAAATCATGTGTTTCGCTTGGATTTGAAGCTAAACCTTCTACATCGCATTGATTTGAAGCTAAATCTAGTGTATCGCATGGATTTGAAGCTAAACCATCTACATCGCATTGATTTGCAACTAAATCATGTGTTTCGCATGAATTTGAAGGTAAGTCGTTCGTTTCGCCTCCATTTGAAACTATATCACTTATACCGCAAGTATTTGAATCTAAATCATATGTGCCGCATGGATTTGAAGCTGAACCTACTACATCGCACTGATTCGCAGCTAAATAATTTGTTTCGCATGGATTTGAAGCTAAACCTTCTACATCGCATTGATTTGAAGCTAAACCTTCTATATTCTATTGATTTGAAGCTAAACCTTCTATGTTCTATTGATTTGAAGCTAAACCTTCTATATTCTATTGATTTGAAGCTAAACCTGTACCTCTTATTGATTTGAAGCTAAACCTTCGACATCGCATTGATTTGAAGATAAATCGTGTGTTTCGCATGGATTTGAAGCTAACTCGTTTGTTCCTCCTGCTTTTGTAGCTATATCACTTATATCGCATGGTTTTGAAGCTGAACCTACTAAATCACATTGATTTGAAGCTAAATCTTGTGTATGGCATGGATTGAAGCAAACCATCTACATCGCAATGATTTGAAGCTTAATCATGTGTTTCGCATGGATTTGATGCTAACTCGTTTGTTTCGCATGCAGTTGTATCTAAATAATGTATGTCACAAGTATTTGTAGCTAAACCATTTGTTTCGCATGAATTTGAAGCTAAGCCTTCCACTTCGCATTGATTTGAAGCTAAATCATTTGTATCGCATGGAATTGAAGCTACCTCGTTTATTCCTCCAGCTTTTGAAGCTATATCACTTATATCGCAAGTATTTGAAGCTAAATCATGTGTTTCGCTTGGATTTGAAGCTAAACCTTCTACATCGCATTGATTTGCAGCTAAATCATGTGTTTCGCATGAATTTGAAGCTAACTCGTTCGTTTCGCCTCCATTTGAAACTATATCACTTATATCGCAAGTATTTGAGAGCTAAATCATATGTGCCGCATGGATTTGAAGCTGAACCTACTACATCGCACTGATTTGCAGCTAAATAATGTGTTTCGCATGGATTTGAAGCTAAACCTTCTACATCCCAAGGATTTGAAACTAAATCATGTGTTTGGCATGGATTTGAAGCTAAACCTTCTACTTCGCATTGATTTGCATTTGAATCATGTGTTTCGCATGGATTTGAAGCTAACTCGTTCGTTTCGCTTGTATTTGAAGCTAGATCACTTATATCGCAAGTATTTGAAGCTAAATCATGTGTTTCGCTTGGATTTGAAGCTAAACATTCTACATCACATTGATTTGAAGCTAAATCGTGTGTTTCGCATGGATTTGGGGCTAACTCGTTTGTTTCGCCCGTATTTGAAGCTATATCACTTATATCGCAAGTATTTGAACCTAAATCATGTGTTTCGATTGGATTTGAAGCTAAACCTTCTACATCGCATTGATTTGCAGCTAAATCATGTGTTTCGCATGAATTTGAAGCTAACTCGTTCGTTTCGCCTCCATTTGAAAATATATAACTTATATCGCAAGTATTTGAAGCTAAATCATATGTGCCGCATGGATTTGAAGCTGAACCTACTACATCGCACTGATTTGCAGCTAAATAATGTGTTTCACATGGATTAGAAGCTAAACCTTCTACATCCCATGGATTTGAATCTAAATCATGTGTTTGGCACGGATTTGAAGCTAAACCTTCTACTTCGCATTGATTTTCATTTGAATCATGTGTTTCGCATGGATTTGAAGCTAACTCGTTCGTTTCGCCTGTATTTGAAGCTAGATCACTTATATCGCAAGTATTTGAAGCTAAATCATGTGTTTCGCTTGGATTTGAAGCTAAACATTCTACTTCGCATTGATTTGAAGCGAAATCATTTGTTTCGCATGGAATTGAAGCTACCTCGTTTGATCCTCCTGCGTTTGAAGCTATATCACTTATATCGCATGGATTTGAAGCTGAACCTACTACATCGCATTGACTTGAAGCTAAATCATTTGTTTCGCATGGAATTGAAGCTACCTCGTTTGTTCCTCCTGCTTTTGAAGCTATATCACTTATATCGCATGGATTTGAAGCTGAACCTACTACATCGCATTGACTTGAAGCTAAATCTTGTGCATCGCATGGATTTGAAGCAAACCATCTACATCGCTTTGATGTAATCTTAATCATGTGTTTCGCATGGATTTGATGCTGAGCCTTCTACTTCGCATTCATTTGAAGCTAAATCATTTGTTTGGCATGGATTTCAAGCTAAACCTTCTACTTCGCATTGATTTGCATTTGAATCATGTGTTTCGCATGGATTTGAAGCTAACTCGTTCGTTTCGCATGCAGTTGTAGCTAAATAATGTATATCACAAGTATTTGTAGCTAAACCATTTGATTCGCATGGATTTGAAGCTACGCCTTCTACTTCGCATTGATTTGAAGCTAAATCATTTGTTTCGCATAGAATTGAAGCTACCTCGTTTGTTCCTCTAGCTTTTGAAGCTATATTACTTATATCGCAAGTATTTGAAGCTAAATCATATGTGCCGCATGGATTTGAAGCTGAACCAACTACATCGCACTGATTTGCAGCTAAATAATGTGTTTCGCATGGATTTGAAGCTAAATCTTGTGCATCGCAATGGATTTGAAGCAAACCATCTACATCGCTTTGATGTGAATCTTAATCATGTGTTTCGCATGGATTTGATGCTGAGCCTTCTACTTCGCATTCATTTGAAGCTAAATCATTTGTTTCGCATGGATTTGAATCTAATCCATGCCCTTCGAATTGATTTCAAGCTAAATCATGTGTTTCGTATGGATTTGAAGCTAAACCTTCTACATCGCATTGATTTGAAGCTAACCCTTCTATATTCTATTGATTTGAAGCTAAACCTTCTACCTCTTATTGATTTGAAGCTAAACCTTCGACATCGCATTGATTTGAAGATAAATCGTGTGTTTCGCATGGGTTTGAAGCTAACTCGTTTGTTCCTCCTGCTTTTGAAGCTATATCACTTATATCGCATGGAATTGAAGCTGAACCTACTACATCGCATTGATTTGAAGCTAAATCTTGTGTATCGCATGGATTTTATGCTAACTCGTTTGTTTCGCATGCAGTTGTAGCTAAATAATGTATATCACAAGTATTTGTAGCTAAACCATTTGTTTCGCATGAATTTGAAGCTAAGCCTTCCACTTCGCATTGATTTGAAGCTAAATCAATTGTTTCGCATGGAATTGAAGCTACCTCGTTTGTTCCTCTAGCTTTTGAAGCTATATCACTTATATCGCAAGTATTTGAAGCTAAATCATATGTGCCGCATGGATTTGAAGCTGAACCTACTACATTGCACTGATTTGCAGCTAAATAATGTGTTTCGCATGGATTTGAAGCTAAACCTTCTACTTCCCATGGATTTGAACCTAAACCATGTGTTTGGCATGGATTTGAAGCTAAACCTTCTACTTCGCATTGATTTGCATTTGAATCATGTGTTTCGCATGGATTTGAAGCTAACTCGTTCGTTACGCCTGTATTTGAAGCTAGATCACTTATATCGCAAGTATTTGAAGCTAAATCATGTGTTTCGCTTGGATTTGAAGCTAAGCATTCTACATCGCATTGATTTGAAGCTAAATCGTGTGTTTCGCATGGATTTGAAGCTAACTCGTTCGTTTCGCATGCAGTTGTAGCTAAATAATGTATATCACAAGTATTTGTAGCTAAACCATTTTATTCGCATGGATTTGAAACTACGCCTTCTACTTCGCATTGATTTGAAGCTAAATCATTTGTTTCGCATGGAATTGAAGCTACCTCGTTTGTTCCTCCTGCTTTTGAAGCTATATCACTTATATCGCAAGTATTTGAAGCTAAATCATATGTGTCGCATGGATTTGAAGCTGAACCTACTTCATCGCATTGATTTGAAGCTAAAACTTGTGTATCGCATGGATTTGAAGCTAAACCTTCTTCATCCCATGGATTTGAATCTAAATCATGTGTTTGGCATGGATTTGAAGCTAAACCTTCTACTTCGCATTGATTTGCATTTGAATCATGTGTTTCGCATGGATTTGAAGCTAACTCGTTCGTTTAGCATGCAGTTGTAGCTAAATAATGTATATCACAAGTATTTGTAGCTAAACCATTTGATTCGCATGGATTTGAAGCTACGCCTTCTACTTCGCATTGGTTTGAAGCTAAATCATTTGTTTCGCATGGAATTGAAGCTACCTCGTTTGTTCCTCCTGCTTTTGAATTTATATCACTTATATCGCATGGATTTGAAGCAGAACCTACTACATCGCATTGACTTGAAGCTAAATCTTGTGCATCGCATGGATTTGCAGCAAACCATCTACATCGCTTTGATGTAATCTTAATCATGTGTTTCGCATGGATTTGATGCAGAGCCTTCTACTTCGCATTCATTTGAAGCTAAATCACTTGTTTCGCATGGATTTGAATCTAATCCATGTCCTTCGAACTGATTTCAAGCTAAATCATGTGTTTCGTATGGATTTGAAGCTGAACCTACTACATCGCATTGACTTGAAGCTAAATCTTGTGCATCGTATGGATTTGAAGTAAACCATCTACATCGCTGTGATGTATTCTTAATCATGTGTTTCGCATGGATTTGATGCTGAGCCTTCTACTTCGCATTCATTTGAAGCTAAATCATTTGTTTCGCAAGGATTTGAAGCTAATCATTCTATATCGCATTGATTTGAAGCTAAATCGTGTGTTTCGCATGGATTTGAAGCTAACTCGTTCGTTTCGCCTGTATTTGAAGCTAGATCACTTATATCGCTAGTATTTGAAGCTAAATCATGTGTTTCGCTTGGATTTGAAGCTAAACATTCTACATCGCATTGATTTGAAGCTAAATCGTGTGTTTCGCATGGATTTGAAGCTAACTCGTTCGTTTCGCATGCAGTTGTAGCTAAATAATGTATATCTCAAGTATTTGTAGCTAAACCATTTGTTTCGCATGAATTTGAAGCTAATCCTTCCACTTCGCATTGATTTGAAGCTAAATCATTTGTTTCGCATGGAATTGAAGCTACCTCGTTTGTTCCTCTAGCTTTTGAAGCTATATCACTTATATCGCAAGTATTTGAAGCTAAATCATATGTGTCGTATGGATTTGAAGCAGAACCTTCTACATCGCATTGATTTGAAGCAAAATCTAGTGTATCGCATGGATTTGAAGCTAAACCTTCTACATCGCACTGATTTGCAGCTAAATCATGTGTTTCGCATGAATTTGAAGCTAACTCGTTCGTTTCGCAGGCAGTTGTAGCTAAATAATGTATATCACAAGTATTTGTAGCTAAACCATTTGATTCGCATGGATTTGAAGCTACGCCTTCTACTTCGCATTGATTTGAAGCTAAATCATTTGTTTCGCATGGAATTGAAGCTACCTCGTTTGTTCCTCCTGCTTTTGAAGCTATATCACTTATATCGCATGGATTTGAAGCTGAACCTACTACATCGCATTGACTTGAAGCTAAATCTTGTGCATCGTATGGATTTGAAGTAAACCATCTACATCGCTGTGATGTATTCTTAATCATGTGTTTCGCATGGATTTGATGCTGAGCCTTCTACTTCGCATTCATTTGAAGCTAAATCATTTGTTTCGCAAGGATTTGAAGCTAATCATTCTATATCGCATTGATTTGAAGCTAAATCGTGTGTTTCGCATGGATTTGAAGCTAACTCGTTCGTTTCGCCTGTATTTGAAGCTAGATCACTTATATCGCTAGTATTTGAAGCTAAATCATGTGTTTCGCTTGGATTTGAAGCTAAACATTCTACATCGCATTGATTTGAAGCTAAATCGTGTGTTTCGCATGGATTTGAAGCTAACTCGTTCGTTTCGCATGCAGTTGTAGCTAAATAATGTATATCACAAGTATTTGTAGCTAAACCATTTGTTTCGCATGAATTTGAAGCTAAGCCTTCCACTTCGCATTGATTTGAAGCTAAATCATTTGTTTCGCATGGAATTGAAGCTACCTCGTTTGTTCCTCTAGCTTTTGAAGCTATATCACTTATATCGCAAGTATTTGAAGCTAAATCATATGTGTCGTATGGATTTGAAGCAGAACCTTCTACATCGCATTGATTTGAAGCAAAATCTAGTGTATCGCATGGATTTGAAGCTAAACCTTCTACATCGCATTGATTTGCAGCTAAATCATGTGTTTCGCATGAATTTGAAGCTAACTCGTTCGTTTCGCAGGCAGTTGTAGCTAAATAATGTATATCACAAGTATTTGTAGCTAAACCATTTGATTCGCATGGATTTGAAGCTACGCCTACTACTTCGCATTGATTTGAAGCTAAATCATTTGTTTCGCATGGAATTGAAGCTACCTCGTTTGTTCCTCCTGCTTTTGAAGCTATATCACTTATATCGCATTGATTTGAAGCTGAACCTACTACATCGCATTGACTTGAAGCTAAATCTTGTGCATCGTATGGATTTGAAGCAAACCATCTACATCGCTTTGATGTAATCTTAATCATGTGTTTCGCATGGATTTGATGCTGGGCCTTCTACTTCGCATTCATTTTAAGCTAAATCATTTGTTTCGCATGGATTTGAATCTAATCCATGTCCTTCGAATTGATTTCAAGCTAAATCATGTGTTTCGTATGGATTTGAAGCTAAACCTTCTACATCGCATTGATCTGAAGCTAACCCTTCTATATTCTATTGATTTGAAGCTAAACCTTCTACCTCTTATTGATTTGAAGCTAAACCTTCGATATCGCATTGATTTGAAGATAAATCGTGTGTTTCGCATGGATTTGAAGCTAACTCGTTTGTTTCGCATGCAGTTGTAGCTAAATAATGTATATCACAAGTATTTGTAGTTAAACCATTTGTATTGCATGGATATGAAGCCAAGCCTTCTACTTCGCATTCATTTGAAGCTAAATTATTTGTTTCACATGGATTTGAATCTAAGCCTTGTCCTTCGAATTGATTTGAATCTAAATCATGTGTGTCGTATGGATTTGAAGCTAAACCAGCTACATCGCATTTATTTGAAGCTAAACCTTCTACATCGCATTGATTTGAAGCTAAACCTACTATATTCTATTGATTCGAAGCTAAACCATCTACCTCTTATTGATTTGAAGCTAAACCTTCTATATCGCATTGATTTGAAGATAAATCGTGTGTTTCGCATGGATTTGAAGCTAACTCGTTAGTTTCGCATGCAGTTGTATCTAGATAATGTATATCACAAGTATTTGTAGCTGAACAATTTGTTTCGCATGGATTTGAAGCTACGCCTTCTACTTCGCATTGATTTGAAGCTAAATCATTTGTTACGCATGGAATTGAAGCCACCTCGTTTGTTCCTGCAGCTTTTGAAGCTATATCACTTATATCGCAAGTATTTGAAGCCAAATCATATGTTTCTTATGGATTTGAAGCAAAACCTTCTACATCGCATTGATTTGAAGCAAAATCTAGTGTATCGCATGGATTTGAAGCTAAACCTTCTACATCGCATTGATTTGCAGCTAAATCATGTGTTTCGCATCAATTTGAAGCTAACTCGTTCGTTTCGCCTCCATTTGAAACTATATCACTTATATCGCAAGTATTTGAAGCTAAATCATATGTGCCGCATGGATTTGAAGCTGAACCTACTACATCGCACTGATTTGCAGCTAAATAATGTGTTTCGCATGGATTTGAAGCTAAACCTTCTACATCCCATGGATTTGAATCTAAATCATGTGTTTGGCATGGATTTGAAGCTGAACCTTCTACTTCGCATTGATTTGCATTTGAATCATGTGTTTCGCATGGATTTGAAGCTAACTCGTTCGTTTCGCCTGTATTTGAAGCTAGATCACTTATATCGCAAGTATTTGAATCTAAATCATGTGTTTCGCTTGGATTTGAAGCTAAACATTCTACATCGCATTGATTTGAAGCTAAGTCGTGTGTTTCGCATGAATTTGAAGCTAACTCGTTCGTTTCGCATGCAGTTGTAGCTAAATAATGTATATCACAAGTATTTGTAGCTAAACCATTTGATTCGCATGGATTTGAAGCTACGCCTTCTACTTCGCATTGATTTGAAGCGAAATCATTTATTTCGCATGGAATTGAAGCTACCTCGTTTGTTCCTCCTGCTTTTGAAGCTATATCACTTATATCGCATGGATTTGAAGCTGAATCTACTACATCGCATTAACTTGAACCTAAATCTTGTGTATCGCATGGATTTGAAGCAAACCATCTACATCGCTTTGATGTGAATCTTAATCATGTGTTTCGCATGGATTTGATGCTGAGCCTTCTACTTCGCATTCATTTGAAGCTAAATCATTTGTTTCGCATGGATTTGAATCTAATCCATGTCCTTCGAATTGATTTCAAGCTAAATCATGTGTTTCGTAAGGATTTGAAGCTAAACCTTCTACATCGCATTGATTTGAAGCTAAACCTTCTATATTCTATTGATTTGAAGCTAAACCGTCTACCTCTTATTGATTTGAAGCTAAACCTTCGACATCGCATTGATTTGAAGCTAAACCTTCGACATCGCACTGATTTGAAGATAAATCGTGTGTTACGCATGGATTTGAAGCTAACTCGTTTGTTCCTCTTGCTTTTGAAGCTATATCACTTATATCGCATGGATTTGAAGCTGAACCTACTACATCGCATTGATTTGAAGCTAAATCTTGTGTATCGTATGGATTTGAAGCAAACCATCTACATCGCATTAATTTGAAGCTTAATCATGTGTTTCGCATGAATTTGAAGCTAACTCGTTCGTTTCGCCTCGATTTGAAACTATATCACATATATCGCTAGTATTTGAAGCTAAATCATATGTGCCGCATGGATTTGAAGCTGAACCTACTACATCGCACTGATTTGCAGCTAAATAATGTGTTTCGCATGGATTTGAAGCTAAACCATCTACATCCCATGGATTTGAATCTAAATCATGTGTTTGGCATGGATTTGAATCTAAACCTTCTACTTCGCATTGATTTGTATTTGAATCATGTGTTTCGCATGGATTTGAAGCTAACTCGTTCGTTTCGCATGCAGTTGTATCTAAATAATGTATATCACAAGTATTTGTAGCTAAACCATTTGATTCGCAGGGATTTGAAGCTACGCCTTCTACTTCGCATTGATTTGAAGCTAAATCATTTGTTTCGCATGGAATTGAAGCTACCTCGTTTGTTCCTCCTGCTTTTGAAGCTATATCACTTATATCGCATGGATTTGAAGCTGAACCTACTACATCGCATTGACTTGAAGCTAAATCTTGTGCATCGCATGCATTTGAATCAAACCATCTACATCGCTTTGCTGTAATCTTAATTATGTGTTTCGCATGGATTTGATGCTGAGCCTTCTACTTCGCATTCATTTGAAGCTAAATCATTTGTTTCGCATGGATTTGAATCTAATCCATGTCCTTCGAATTGATTTCAAGCTAAATCATGTGTTTCGTATGGATTTGAAGCTAAACCTTCTACATCGCATTGATTTGAAGCTAACCCTTCTATGTTCTATTGATTTGAAGCTAAACCTTCTACCTCTTATTGATTTGAAGCTAAACCTTCGACATCGCATTGATTTGAAGCTAAATCATTTGTTTCGCATGGAATTGAAGCTACCTCGTTTGTTCCTCTAGCTTTTGAAGCTATATCACTTATATCGCAAGTATTTGAAGCTAAATCATATGTGCCGTATGGATTTGAAGCAGAAACTTTTACATCGCATTGATTTGAAGCTAAATCTAGTGTATCGCATGGATTTGAAGCTAAACCTTCTACATCGCATTGATTTGCAGCTAAATCATGTGTTTCGCCTGAATTTGAAGGTAACTCGTTCGTATCGCCTCCATTTGAAACTATATCACTTGTATCGCAAGTATTTGAACCTAAATCATGTGTTTCGCTTGGATTTGAAGCTAAACCTTCTACATCGCATTGATTTGAACCTAAATCGTGTGTATCGCATGGATTTGAAGCTAACTCGTTTGTTTCACATGCAGTTGTAGCTAAATAATGTATATCACAAGCATTTCTAGCTAAACCATTTGTTTCGCATGGCTTTGAAGCTACGCCTTCTACATCGCATTGACTTGAAGCTAAATATTGTGCATCGCATGGATTTGAAGCAAACCATCTACATCGCTTTGATGTATTCTTAATCATGTGTTTCGCATGGATTTGATGCTGAGCCTTCTACTTCGCATTCATTTGAAGCTAAATCATTTGTTTGGCATGGATTTGAAGCTAAACCTTCTACTTCGCATTGATTTGCATTTGAATCATGTGTTTCGCATGGATTTGAAGCTAAATCTTGTGCATCGCAATGGATTTGAAGCAAACCACCTACATCGCTTTGATGTGAATCTTAATCATTTGTTTCGCATGGATTTGATGCTGAGCCTTCTACTTCGCATTCATTTGAAGCTAAATCATTTGTTTCGCATGGATTTGAATCTAATCCATGCCCTTCGAATTGATTTCAAGCTAAATCATGTGTTTCGTATGGATTTGAAGCTAAACCTTCGACATCGCATTGATTTGAAGATAAATCGTGTGTTTCGCATGGATTTGAAGCTAACTCGTTTGTTCCTCCTGCTTTTGAAGCTATATCACTTATATCGCATGGAATTGAAGCTGAACCTACTACATCGCATTGATTTGAAGCTAAATCTTGTGTATCGCATGGATTTTATGCTAACTCGTTTGTTTCGCATGCAGTTGTAGCTAAATAATGTATATCACAAGTATTTGTAGCTAAACCATTTGTTTCGCATGAATTTGAAGCTAAGCCTTCCACTTCGCATTGATTTGCAGCTAAATCATGTGTTTCGCATGAATTTGAAGCTAACTCGTTCGATTCGCCTCGATTTGAAACTATATCACATATATCGCAAGTATTTGAAGCTAAATCATATGTGCCGCATGGATTTGAAGCTGAACCTACTACATCGCACTGATTTGCAGCTAAATAATGTGTTTCGCATGGATTTGAAGCTAAACCATCTACATCCCATGGATTTGAATCTAAATCATGTGTTTGGCATGGATTTGAATCTAAACCTTCTACTTCGCATTGATTTGCATTTGAATCATGTGTTTCGCATGGATTTGAAGCTAACTCGTTCGTTTCGCATGCAGTTGTAGCTAAATAATGTATATCACAAGTATTTGTAGCTAAACCATTTGATTCGCATGGATTTGAAGCTACGCCTTCTACTTCGCATTGATTTGAAGCTAAATCATTTGTTTCGCATGGAATTGAAGCTACCTCGTTTGTTCCTCCTGCTTTTGAAGCTATATCACTTATATCGCATGGATTTGAAGCTGAACCTACTACATCGCATTGACTTGAAGCTAAATCTTGTGCATCGCATGCATTTGAATCAAACCATCTACATCGCTTTGCTGTAATCTTAATCATGTGTTTCGCATGGATTTGATGCTGAGCCTTCTACTTCGCATTCATTTGAAGCTAAATCATTTGTTTCGCATGGATTTGAATCTAATCCATGTCCTTCGAATTGATTTCAAGCTAAATCATGTGTTTCGTATGGATTTGAAGCTAAACCTTCTACATCGCATTGATTTGAAGCTAACCCTTCTATGTTCTATTGATTTGAAGCTAAACCTTCTACCTCTTATTGATTTGAAGCTAAACCTTCGACATCGCATTGATTTGAAGCTAAATCATTTGTTTCGCATGGAATTGAAGCTACCTCGTTTGTTCCTCTAGCTTTTGAAGCTATATCACTTATATCGCAAGTATTTGAAGCTAAATCATATGTGTCGTATGGATTTGAAGCAGAACCTTTTACATCGCATTGATTTGAAGCTAAATCTAGTGTATCGCATGGATTTGAAGCTAAACCTTCTACATCGCATTGATTTGCAGCTAAATCATGTGTTTCGCCTGAATTTGAAGGTAACTCGTTCGTTTCGCCTCCATTTGAAACTATATCACTTGTATCGCAAGCATTTGAACCTAAATCATGTGTTTCGCTTGGATTTGAAGCTAAACCTTCTACATCGCATTGATTTGAAGCTAAATCGTGTGTATCGCATGGATTTGAAGCTAACTCGTTTGTTTCACATGCAGTTGTAGCTAAATAATGTATATCACAAGCATTTCTAGCTAAACCATTTGTTTCGCATGGCTTTGAAGCTACGCCTTCTACATCGCATTGACTTGAAGCTAAATCTTGTGTATCGCATGGATTTGAAGCAAACAATCTACATCGCATTGATTTGAAGCAAAATCTAGTGTATCGCATGGATTTGAAGCTAAACCTTCTACATCGCATTGATTTGCAGCTAAATCATGTGTTTCGCATGAATTTGAAGCTAACTCGTTCGATTCGCCTCGATTTGAAACTATATCACATATATCGCAAGTATTTGAAGCTAAATCATATGTGCCGCATGGATTTGAAGCTGAACCTACTACATCGCACTGATTTGCAGCTAAATAATGTGTTTCGCATGGATTTGAAGCTAAACCATCTACATCCCATGGATTTGAATCTAAATCATGTGTTTGGCATGGATTTGAATCTAAACCTTCTACTTCGCATTGATTTGCATTTGAATCATGCGTTTCGCATGGATTTGAAGCTAACTCGTCCGTTTCGCATGCAGTTGTAGCTAAATAATGTATATCACAAGTATTTGTAGCTAAACCATTTGATTCGCATGGATTTGAAGCTACGCCTTCTACTTCGCATTGATTTGAAGCTAAATCATTTGTTTCGCATGGAATTGAAGCTACCTCGTTTGTTCCTCCTGCTTTTGAAGCTATATCACTTATATCGCATGGATTTGAAGCTGAACCTACTACATCGCATTGACTTGAAGCTAAATCTTGTGCATCGCATGCATTTGAATCAAACCATCTACATCGCTTTGCTGTAATCTTAATCATGTGTTTCGCATGGATTTGATGCTGAGCCTTCTACTTCGCATTCATTTGAAGCTAAATCATTTGTTTCGCATGGATTTGAATCTAATCCATGTCCTTCGAATTGATTTCAAGCTAAATCATGTGTTTCGTATGGATTTGAAGCTAAACCTTCTACATCGCATTGATTTGAATCTAACCCTTCTATGTTCTATTGATTTGAAGCTAAACCTTCTACCTCTTATTGATTTGAAGCTAAACCTTCGACATCGCATTGATTTGAAGCTAAATCATTTGTTTCGCATGGAATTGAAGCTACCTCGTTTGTTCCTCTAGCTTTTGAAGCTATATCACTTATATCGCAAGTATTTGAAGCTAAATCATATGTGTCGTATGGATTTGAAGCAGAACCTTTTACATCGCATTGATTTGAAGCTAAATCTAGTGTATCGCATGGATTTGAAGCTAAACCTTCTACATCGCATTGATTTGCAGCTAAATCATGTGTTTCGCCTGAATTTGAAGGTAACTCGTTCGTTTCGCCTCCATTTGAAACTATATCACTTGTATCGCAAGTATTTGAACCTAAATCATGTGTTTCGCTTGGATTTGAAGCTAAACCTTCTACATCGCATTGATTTGAAGCTAAATCGTGTGTATCGCATGGATTTGAAGCTAACTCGTTTGTTTCACATGCAGTTGTAGCTAAATAATGTATATCACAAGCATTTCTAGCTAAACCATTTGTTTCGCATGGCTTTGAAGCTACGCCTTCTACATCGCATTGACTTGAAGCTAAATCTTGTGTATCGCATGGATTTGAAGCAAACCATCTACATCGCTTTGATGTGAATCTTAATCTTGTGTTTCGCATGGATTTGATGCTGAGCCTTCTACTTCGCATTCATTTGAAGCTAAATCATGTGTTTCGCTTGGATGTGAAGCTAACTCGTTCGTTGCGCATGCAGTTAAATCTAAATAACGTATAATCACAAGTAGTTGTACCTAAACCATTTGCTTCGAATGGATTTGAAGCTAAACCTTCTACATCGCATTGATTTGAAGCTTATTCGTGTGTTTTTGCATGAATTTGAAGCTAACTCGATTGTTTCCCCTGCATTTGAAGCTATATCACTTATATCGCAAGTATCTGACGCTAAATAATTTGTGTCGCATGGATTTGAAGCTAAACCTTCTACATCGTGTTGATTTGAAGCTTAATCATGTGTTTCGCATGGACTTGAAGCTAACTCGTTTGTGTCACATGCAGCTGAAGCTATATCACCTATTTGCGAAGTGTTTGAAGCTCAATCGTTTGTTCCGCGTGGATTTGAAGCTAAACCTTCTACATCGCATTGATTTTAAGCTAAATCATGTGTTTCGCTTGTATATGAAGCTAAACCTTCTACATAGAATTGATTTGAACCCTAATCATGTGTTTTGCATGGATTTGAAGCTAAATCTTCTACATCGCATTGATTTGAAGCTAACTCGTTTGTTTAGCCTGCGTTTGAAGCTATATCACTTAAATCGCAAGTATTTGAAACTGAATCATTTGTTTCGCATGTATTTGAAGCTAATCCTTCTACATCGTATAGGTGTGAAGCTAAATGAAGCTATTTCATTTATAACGCAAGTATTTGAAGCCAAACCATTTGATTCGCATGGATTTGAAGATTAGCCTTCTACTTCGCATTAATTTGAATCTATCTCGATTGTTTCGCATGCAGTTGAAGCTAAATCACGTTTATCACAAGTAGCTGAAACTAAACCATTTTATTCGCATTGATTTGAAGCTATGCCTTCTACGTCGCACTGATTTGAAGCTAAATCATGTGTTTCGCATGAATTAGAATATAACTCGTTTGTTTCGTCTGCATCTGAAGCTATTTCATTTATATTGCGAGTATTTGAATCTTTATCATGTGTTTCCTCGGATTTGAAACTAAGCCTTCTACATCGTACTGATTTGAAGCTAAATCATGCGTTTCGAATGGATTTGAAGCTAACTCTATTGTTTCGCGTGCATTTGAAGCTAAATCATGTATATGACAAGTATTTGAAGCTAAACCATTTGTTTCGCATCGTTTCGAAGATAAGCCTTCTACTTCGCATTGATTTGAAGCTAAATCATGTGACTCGCATGGGTTTGAAGATAACTCGTTTGTTTCGCCTGCATTTGAAGCTACATCACTTATATCGCAAGTATATGAAGCTAAATAATTTGTGTCGCATGGATTTGATGCTAAGTCTTCTATTTCGCATTGATTTGTAGCTAAATCATGTGTTTCGCTTGGATTTGAAGCTATCTCGTTTGTTTCGCAAGCAGTTGAAGCTAAATCATGTATATCACAAGTATTTGAAGCTGAACCATTTGTTTCGCATGTATTTGAACCTAAATCTTCTACTTCGCATTGATTTGAAGTTAAATCATGTGTTTCGCTTGGATTTGAAGCTAACTCATTTGTTTCGCATGCAGTTGAAGCTAAATCATGTATATCACAAGTATTTGAAGCTGAACCATCTGTTTCGCATGGATTTGGAGGTACATCTTCTACTTCCCATTGATTTGAAGTTAAATCATGTGTTACGCTTGGATTTGAGGATCACTCGTTTGTTTCGCCTGCATTTGAATCTAGATCACTTATATCGCAAGTATGAGAAGCTAATTAACTTGCGTTGCATGGATTTGATGCTAAGCCTTCTACTTCCCATTAATTTGCAGCTAAATTATGTGTTTCGCATGGATTTGAAGCTAACTCGTTCGTTTCGCCTGCAGTTGAACCTACATCACTTATATCGCAAGTAATTGAAGCTAAATCATGTGTATCGCGTGGATTTTGAAGCTAACTCGTTTGATTAGTCTGCATTTGAAGCTATATCACTTACACCCCAAGTGTTTGAAGCTAAATCATGTGTATCGCATGGATTTGAAGCTAACTCGTTCGTTTCGCATGCAGTTGTAGCTAAATAATGTATATCACAAGTAATGGTAGCTAAACCATTTGTTTTGCATGGATTTGAAGCTAAGCCTTCTACTTCGCATTCATTTGAAGCTAAATCATTTGTTTCGCATGGATTTGAATCTAATCCATGTCCTTCGAATTGATTTCAAGCTAAATCATGTGTTTCGTATGGATTTGAAGCTAAACCTTCTACATCGCATTGATTTGAAGCTAACCCTTCTATGTTCTATTGATTTGAAGCTAAACCTTCTACCTCTTATTGATTTGAAGCTAAACCTTCGACATCGCATTGACTTGAAGCTAAATCTTGTGTATCGCATGGAATTGAAGCTACCTCGTTTGTTCCTCTAGCTTTTGAAGCTATATCACTTATATCGCAAGTATTTGAAGCTAAATCATATGTGCCGTATGGATTTGAAGCAGAAACTTTTACATCGCATTGATTTGAAGCTAAATCTAGTGTATCGCATGGATTTGAAGCTAAACCTTCTACATCGCATTGATTTGCAGCTAAATCATGTGTTTCGCCTGAATTTGAAGGTAACTCGTTCGTATCGCCTCCATTTGAAACTATATCACTTGTATCGCAAGTATTTGAACCTAAATCATGTGTTTCGCTTGGATTTGAAGCTAAACCTTCTACATCGCATTGATTTGAACCTAAATCGTGTGTATCGCATGGATTTGAAGCTAACTCGTTTGTTTCACATGCAGTTGTAGCTAAATAATGTATATCACAAGCATTTCTAGCTAAACCATTTGTTTCGCATGGCTTTGAAGCTACGCCTTCTACATCGCATTGACTTGAAGCTAAATATTGTGCATCGCATGGATTTGAAGCAAACCATCTACATCGCTTTGATGTATTCTTAATCATGTGTTTCGCATGGATTTGATGCTGAGCCTTCTACTTCGCATTCATTTGAAGCTAAATCATTTGTTTGGCATGGATTTGAAGCTAAACCTTCTACTTCGCATTGATTTGCATTTGAATCATGTGTTTCGCATGGCTTTGAAGCTAAATCTTGTGCATCGCAATGGATTTGAAGCAAACCATCTACATCGCTTTGATGTGAATCTTAATCATTTGTTTCGCATGGATTTGATGCTGAGCCTTCTACTTCGCATTCATTTGAAGCTAAATCATTTGTTTCGCATGGATTTGAATCTAATCCATGCCCTTCGAATTGATTTCAAGCTAAATCATGTGTTTCGTATGGATTTGAAGCTAAACCTTCGACATCGCATTGATTTGAAGATAAATCGTGTGTTTCGCATGGATTTGAAGCTAACTCGTTTGTTCCTCCTGCTTTTGAAGCTATATCACTTATATCGCATGGAATTGAAGCTGAACCTACTACATCGCATTGATTTGAAGCTAAATCTTGTGTATCGCATGGATTTTATGCTAACTCGTTTGTTTCGCATGCAGTTGTAGCTAAATAATGTATATCACAAGTATTTGTAGCTAAACCATTTGTTTCGCATGAATTTGAAGCTAAGCCTTCCACTTCGCATTGATTTGCAGCTAAATCATGTGTTTCGCATGAATTTGAAGCTAACTCGTTCGATTCGCCTCGATTTGAAACTATATCACATATATCGCAAGTATTTGAAGCTAAATCATATGTGCCGCATGGATTTGAAGCTGAACCTACTACATCGCACTGATTTGCAGCTAAATAATGTGTTTCGCATGGATTTGAAGCTAAACCATCTACATCCCATGGATTTGAATCTAAATCATGTGTTTGGCATGGATTTGAATCTAAACCTTCTACTTCGCATTGATTTGCATTTGAATCATGTGTTTCGCATGGATTTGAAGCTAACTCGTTCGTTTCGCATGCAGTTGTAGCTAGATCACTTATATCGCAAGTATTTGAAGCTAAATCATGTGTATCGCATGGATTTGAAGCAAACCATCTACATCGCATTAATTTGAAGCTTAATCATGTGTTTCGCATGGATTTGATGCTAACTCGTTTGTTTCGCATGTAGCTGTAGCTAAATAATGTATATCATAAGTATTTGTAGCTAAACCATTTGTTTCGCATGAATTTGAAGCTAAGCCTTCCACTTCGCATTGATTTGAAGCTAAATCATTTGTTTCGCATGGAATTGAAGCTACCTCGTTTGTTCCTCTAGCTTTTGAAGCTGTATCACTTATATCGCAAGTATTTGAAGCTAAATCATATGTGTCGTATGGATTTGAAGCGGAACCTTCTACATCGCATTGATTTGAAGCAAAATCTAGTGTATCGCATGGATTTGAAGCTAAACCTTCTACATCGCATTGATTTGCAGCTAAATCATGTGTTTCGCATGAATTTGAAGCTAACTCGTTCCTTTCGCCTCGATTTGAAACTATATCACATATATCGCAAGTATTTGAAGCTAAATCATATGTGCCGCATGGATTTGAAGCTGAACCTACTACATCGCACTGATTTGCAGCTAAATAATGTGTTTCGCATGGATTTGAAGCTAAACCATCTACATCCCATGGATTTGAATCTAAATCATGTGTTTGGCATGGATTTGAATCTAAACCTTCTACTTCGCATTGATTTGCATTTGAATCATGTGTTTCGCATGGATTTGAAGCTAACTCGTTCGTTTCGCATGCAGTTGTAGCTAAATAATGTATATCACAAGTATTTGTAGCTAAACCATTTGATTCGCATGGATTTGAAGCTACGCCTTCTACTTCGCATTGATTTGAAGCTAAATCATTTGTTTCGCATGGAATTGAAGCTACCTCGTTTGTTCCTCCTGCTTTTGAAGCTATATCACTTATATCGCATGGATTTGAAGCTGAACCTACTACATCGCATTGACTTGAAGCTAAATCTTGTGCATCGCATGCATTTGAATCAAACCATCTACATCGCTTTGCTGTAATCTTAATCATGTGTTTCGCATGGATTTGATGCTGAGCCTTCTACTTCGCATTCATTTGAAGCTAAATCATTTGTTTCGCATGGATTTGAATCTAATCCATGTCCTTCGAATTGATTTCAAGCTAAATCATGTGTTTCGTATGGATTTGAAGCTAAACCTACTACATCGCATTGATTTGAAGCTAACCCTTCTATGTTCTATTGATTTGAAGCTAAACCTTCTACCTCTTATTGATTTGAAGCTAAACCTTCGACATCGCATTGATTTGAAGCTAAATCATTTGTTTCGCATGGAATTGAAGCTACCTCGTTTGTTCCTCTAGCTTTTGAAGCTATATCACTTATATCGCAAGTATTTGAAGCTAAATCATATGTGTCGTATGGATTTGAAGCAGAACCTTTTACATCGCATTGATTTGAAGCTAAATCTAGTGTATCGCATGGATTTGAAGCTAAACCTTCTACATCGCATTGATTTGCAGCTAAATCATGTGTTTCGCCTGAATTTGAAGGTAACTCGTTCGTTTCGCCTCCATTTGAAACTATATCACTTGTATCGCAAGTATTTGAACCTAAATCATGTGTTTCGCTTGGATTTGAAGCTAAACCTTCTACATCGCATTGATTTGAAGCTAAATCGTGTGTATCGCATGGATTTGAAGCTAACTCGTTTGTTTCACATGCAGTTGTAGCTAAATAATGTATATCACAAGCATTTCTAGCTAAACCATTTGTTTCGCATGGCTTTGAAGCTACGCCTTCTACATCGCATTGACTTGAAGCTAAATCTTGTGTATCGCATGGATTTGAAGCAAACCATCTACATCGCTTTGATGTGAATCTTAATCTTGTGTTTCGCATGGATTTGATGCTGAGCCTTCTACTTCGCATTCATTTGAAGCTAAATCATGTGTTTCGCTTGGATGTGAAGCTAACTCGTTCGTTGCGCATGCAGTTAAATCTAAATAACGTATAATCACAAGTAGTTGTACCTAAACCATTTGCTTCGAATGGATTTGAAGCTAAACCTTCTACATCGCATTGATTTGAAGCTTATTCGTGTGTTTTGCATGAATTTGAAGCTAACTCGATTGTTTCCCCTGCATTTGAAGCTATATCACTTATATCGCAAGTATCTGACGCTAAATAATTTGTGTCGCATGGATTTGAAGCTAAACCTTCTACATCGTGTTGATTTGAAGCTTAATCATGTGTTTCGCATGGACTTGAAGCTAACTCGTTTGTGTCACATGCAGCTGAAGCTATATCACCTATTTGCGAAGTGTTTGAAGCTCAATCGTTTGTTCCGCGTGGATTTGAAGCTAAACCTTCTACATCGCATTGATTTTAAGCTAAATCATGTGTTTCGCTTGTATATGAAGCTAAACCTTCTACATAGAATTGATTTGAACCCTAATCATGTGTTTTGCATGGATTTGAAGCTAAATCTTCTACATCGCATTGATTTGAAGCTAACTCGTTTGTTTAGCCTGCGTTTGAAGCTATATCACTTAAATCACCAAGTATTTGAAACTGAATCATTTGTTTCGCATGTATTTGAAGCTAATCCTTCTACATCGTATAGGTGTGAAGCTAAATGAAGCTATTTCATTTATAACGCAAGTATTTGAAGCCAAACCATTTGATTCGCATGGATTTGAAGATTAGCCTTCTACTTCGCATTAATTTGAATCTATCTCGATTGTTTCGCATGCAGTTGAAGCTAAATCACGTTTATCACAAGTAGCTGAAACTAAACCATTTTATTCGCATTGATTTGAAGCTATGCCTTCTACGTCGCACTGATTTGAAGCTAAATCATGTGTTTCGCATGAATTAGAATATAACTCGTTTGTTTCGTCTGCATCTGAAGCTATTTCATTTATATTGCGAGTATTTGAATCTTTATCATGTGTTTCCCTCGGATTTGAAACTAAGCCTTCTACATCGTACTGATTTGAAGCTAAATCATGCGTTTCGAATGGATTTGAAGCTAACTCTATTGTTTCGCGTGCATTTGAAGCTAAATCATGTATATGACAAGTATTTGAAGCTAAACCATTTGTTTCGCATCGTTTCGAAGATAAGCCTTCTACTTCGCATTGATTTGAAGCTAAATCATGTGACTCGCATGGGTTTGAAGATAACTCGTTTGTTTCGCCTGCATTTGAAGCTATATCACTTATATCGCAAGTATATGAAGCTAAATAATTTGTGTCGCATGGATTTGATGCTAAGTCTTCTATTTCGCATTGATTTGTAGCTAAATCATGTGTTTCGCTTGGATTTGAAGCTATCTCGTTTGTTTCGCAAGCAGTTGAAGCTAAATCATGTATATCGCAAGTATTTGAAGCTGAACCATTTGTTTCGCATGTATTTGAACCTAAATCTTCTACTTCGCATTGATTTGAAGTTAAATCATGTGTTTCGCTTGGATTTGAAGCTAACTCATTTGTTTCGCATGCAGTTGAAGCTAAATCATGTATATCACAAGTATTTGAAGCTGAACCATCTGTTTCGCATGGATTTGGAGGTACATCTTCTACTTCCCATTGATTTGAAGTTAAATCATGTGTTACGCTTGGATTTGAGGATCACTCGTTTGTTTCGCCTGCATTTGAATCTAGATCACTTATATCGCAAGTATGAGAAGCTAATTAACTTGCGTTGCATGGATTTGATGCTAAGCCTTCTACTTCCCATTAATTTGCAGCTAAATTATGTGTTTCGCATGGATTTGAAGCTAACTCGTTCGTTTCGCCTGCAGTTGAACCTACATCACTTATATCGCAAGTAATTGAAGCTAAATCATGTGTATCGCGTGGATTTTGAAGCTAACTCGTTTGATTAGTCTGCATTTGAAGCTATATCACTTACACCCCAAGTGTTTGAAGCTAAATCATGTGTATCGCATGGATTTGAATCTAACTCGTTCGTTTCGCATGCAGTTGTAGCTAAATAATGTATATCACAAGTAATGGTAGCTAAACCATTTGTTTTGCATGGATTTGAAGCTAAGCCTTCTACTTCGCATTCATTTGAAGCTAAATCATTTGTTTCGCATGGATTTGAATCTAAACATTGTACTTCGAATTGATTTGAAGCTAAATCATGTGTTTCGTATGGATTTGAAGCTAAACCTTCTACGTCGCATTGATTTGCAGCTAAATCATGTCTTTCGCATGGATTTGAAGCTAATTCGTTCGTTTCGCCTGCAGTTGAATCTACATCACTTATATCGCTAGTATTTGAAGCTAAATCATGTGTATCGCGTGGATTTTGAAGGTAACTCGTTTGATTAGTCTTCATTTGAAGCTATATCACTTACACCCCAAGTGTTTGAAGCTATAACATTTGTTTCGCATGGATTTTAAGCTAAACCTTCTTCATCGCATTGATTTGCAGCTAAATCATGTATTTCGCATGGATTAGAAGCTAACTCGTTCGTTGCGCATGCAGTTAAATCTAAATAACGTATATCACAAGTATTTGAAGCTACACCATTTCATTCGCATGGAATTGAAGATAAGCCTTCTACTTCGCATTAATTGGAAGATAAATCACGTGTTTTGCATGGATTTGAAGCTAAACCTTCTACATCGCATTGATTTGAAGCTAAATCACGTGTTTCGCATGCAGTTGAAGCTAAATCATGTCTTTCACAAGTATTTGAAGATGAACCATTTGAATTGCATTGATTTGAACCCGAGCCTTCTACTTCGCACTGATTTGCTGCTAAATAATGTGTTTCTCATGGATTTGAAGCTAAACCTTCTACATTGAATTGATTTGCAGCTTAGTCATGTGTTTCGCATGGATTTGAAGCTAACTCTATCGTTTAGCCTGTATTCGTAGCTACATCACTTTTATCGCAAGTATTTGAAGCTAATTTATGTGTTACGCTTGAATTTGAAGCTAAACCTTCTACATCGCATTGATTTGAAGCTAAATCATGTGTCTCGCATGGAATTGAAACTACCTCGTTTGTTCCTACAGCTTTTGAAGCTATATCACTTATATCGCAAGTATTTGAAGCTAAATCATATGTGTCGCATGGATTTGAAGCTGAACCTACTACATCGCATTGATTTGAAGCTAAATCTTGTGTATCGCATGGATTTGAAGCTTAACTTTCTACATCGCATTGATTTGAAGCTAAAGCATGTATATAGCATGGATTTGAAGCTAACTCGTTTGTTTCGCATGCAGTTGTAGCTAAATAATGTATATCACAAGCATTTGTAGCTAAACCATTTGTTTTGCATGGATTTGAAGCTAAGCCTTCTACTTCGCATTCATTTGAAGCTAAATCATTTGTTTCGCATGGATTTGAAGCTAGCTCGTTTGTTCCTACAGCTTTTGAAGCTATATCACTTATATCGCAAGTATTTGAACCTTAATGATATGTGTCGCATGGGTTTGAAGCTGGACCTACTACATCGCATTGATTTGAAGCTAAATCTTGTGTATGGCATGGATTTGAAGCGAAACCTTCTACATCGCATTGATTTGAAGCTAAATCACGTGTATCGCATGGATTTGAAGTTAACTCGTTTGTTTCGCATGCAGTTGTAGCTAAATAATGTTTATCACTAGTATTTGTAGTTAAACCATTTGTTTTGCATGGATTTGAAGCCAAGACTTCTACTTCGCATTCATTTGAAGCTAAATCATTTGTTTCGCATGGATTTGAATCTAAGCCTTGTCCTTCGAATTGATTTGAATCTAAATCATGTGTGTCGTATGGATTTGAAGCTAAACCTTCTACTTCGCATTCATTTGAAGCTTAATCATTTGTTTCGCATGGATTTGAATCTAAGCATTGTACTTCGAATTGATTTGAAGCTAAATCATGTGTTTCGCATGGATTTGAAGCTAAACCTTCTACATCACAATGATTTGCAGCTAAATTATGTGTTTCGCATGGATTTGAAGCTAACTCGTTCGTTTCGCCTGTAGTTGAATCTACATCACTTATATCGCTAGTATTTGAAGCTAAATCATGTGTATCGCGTGGATTTTGAAGCTAACTCGTTTGATTAGTCTTCATTTGAAGCTATATCACTTACACCCCAAGTGTTTGAAGCTATATCATTTGGTTCGCATGGATTTGAAGCTAAACCTTCTTCATCGCATTGATTTGCAGCTAAATCATGTGTTTCGCATGCAGTTGAAGCTAAATCATGTCTTTCACAAGTATTTGAAGATGAACCATTTGAATTGCATTGATTTGAACCCGATCCTTCTACTTCGCACTGATTTGCAGCTAAATAATGTGTTTCGCATGGATTTGAAGCTAAACCTTCTACATCGCATTGATTTGCAGCTGAATCATGTGTTTCGCATGGATTTGAAGCTACCTCGTTTGTTCCTACAGCTTTTGAAGCTATATCACTTATATCGCAAGTATTTGAAGCTAAATCATGTACATCGCGTGGATTTTGAAGCTAACTCGTTTGATTAGTCTGCATTTGAAGCTATATCACTTATACCAAAAGTGTTTGAAGCTAAGTCATTTGTTTCGCGTGGATTTGAAGCTAAACCTTCTACATCGCATTGATTTGAAGCTAAATCATGTGTCTCGCATGGATTTGAAGCAAACTCGTTTGTTCCGCATGAAGTTGTAGCTAAATAATGTATATCACAAGTATTTGTAGCTAATCCATTTGTTTCGCATGGATCTGAAGCTAAGCCTTCTACTTCGCATTGATTTGAAGCTAAATCATGTGTCTCGCATTGATTTGAAGCAAACTCGTTTGTTCCTCCAGCTTTTGAAGCTATATCACTTATATCGCAAGTATTTGAAGCTAAATCATATGTGTCACATGGATTTGAAGCTGAACCTTCTACATCGCATTGATTTGAAGCTAAATCTTGTGTATCGCATGGATTTGAAGCTAAACCTTCTACATCATATTGATTTGCAGCTAAATCATGTGTTTCGCATGGATTTGAAGCTAACTCATTCGTTTTGCCTGCAGTTGAATCTACATCACTTATATCGCATTGATTTGAAGCTAAATCTTGTGTATCGAATGGACTTGAAGCTAATCCTTCTACATCGCTAATATTTGAAGCAAAATCATGTGTATCGCGTAGATTTTGAACCTAACTCGTTCGTTTCGCATGCAATTGTAGCTAAATAACGTATATCACAAGTATTTGCAGCTAAACCATTTGTTTTGCATGGATTTGAAGCTAAGCCTTCTACTTCGCATTCATTTGAAGCTAAATCATTTGTTTCGCATGGATTTGAATCTAAGCCTTGTCCTTCGAATATATTTGAAGCTAAATCATGTGTTTCGTATGGATTTGAAGCAAAACCTTCTACATCGCATTGATTTGAAGCTAAATCATGTGTTTCGCATGCAGTTGAAGCTAAATCATTTCTTTCACAAGTATTTGAAGATGAACCATTTGAATCGCATAGATTTGAACCCGAGCCTTCTACTTCGCACTGATTTGTAGCTAAATAATGTGTTTCGCATGGATTTGAAGCTAAACCTTCTACATCGCATTGATTTGCAGCTGAATCATGTGTTTCGCATGGATTTGAAGCTAACTCGTTTGTTTCGCCTGCATTCGAAGCTATATCTCATATATGCGCAACTATTTGAAGCTCAATCATTCGTTTCGCATGGATTTGAAGCTAATTCTTAGACTTCGCATTGATTTGAAGCTAAATCGTGTGTTTTGCTTGGATTTGAAACTACCTCGTTTGTTTCGCATGCATTTGCAGTTATATAACTTATATTCGCATGAATTTGAAGCTAAATCACTTGCTTCTCATGGATTCAAAGCTAAGTCATCTACTTCGCATTAATTTGAAGCTAAATCGTGTGTTTCGCTTGGATTTGAAGCTAACTCGTTTGTTTCGCATGCAGTTGAAGCTAAATCATGTATACCACAAATGTTTGTACCTAAACCATTTGTTTCGCATGGAATTGACGCTAAGCCTACTACTTCGCATTGATTTGAATCTAAATCATGTGTATCGCTTGGATTTGAAGCTAACTCGTTTGTTTCGCCTGCAGTTGAATCTAAATCACTTATATCGCAAGTATTTGAAACCAAATCATTTGTTCCGTATGGATTTAAGCTAACCCTTCTACTTCGCATTGATTTGAAGCTAAATCATGTGTTTCACATGGATTTGTAGCTAACTCGTTTGTTTCGCTTGGATTTGAATCTATATTATTTATATCGCAAGTATTTGAAGCTAAACCATCTGTTACACATGGATTTGAAGTTAAGCCTTCTACTTTGCATTGATTTGAACCTACATCATGTGTTTCGCATGGATTTGATGCTAACTCGTTTGTTTCGCCTGCATTTGAAGCCATATCAATTATATCGCAAGCATCTGAAGCTAAATCACTTGTTTCTCATGGATTCAAAGCTAAGTCATCTACTTCGCATTAATTTGAAGCTAAATCGTGTGTTTCGCTTGGATTTGAAGCTAAGCCTTCTACTTCGTATTGATTTGAAGCTAAATCATATGTTTCGCTTGGATTTGAAGCTAACTCGTTTTTTCCGCACGCAGTTAAAGCTAAATCATGTATACCACAAATGTTTGTATCTAAACCATTTGTTTCGCATGGAATTGATGCTAAGCCTTCTAATTCGCATGGATTTGATGCTAAATCATGTGTATCGCTTGGATTTGATGCCAACTCGTTTGTTTCGCATGCAGTTGAATCTAAATCATGTATATCACAATTATGTGAAGCTAAGTCACTTGTTTCGCACGAATTTGAAGCTAAATCATGTGTTTCCCTTGGATTTGAAGATAACTCGTTTGTTTCATATGCAGTTGAAGCTAATTCATGTTTATCACAAGTATCTGAAGCTAAGCCATTTGTTTTGCAAGAATATGAAGCTAAACCATGTGTTTCGCATGAATTTGAAGCTAAATCATGTGTTTCACATAGAATTGAAGCTAACTGGTTTGTTTCGCCTGCATTTGGAGCTAAATCATGTGTTTCGCATGGATTTGAAGCGAACTCGTTTGATTCGCCTGCATTTGAAGCTATTTCATTTATATCGCAAGTATTTGAAGGTAACCCATTTATTTCTCATGGATTTGAAGCTAATCCTTCTATTTGAATTTATTTGAAGCTAAATCATGTGTTTCGCACGGATTTGAAGCTAAGCCTAATACATCGCATTGATTTGAAGCTAAATCCTGTGTATTGCTTGGATGTGAAGCTAAACATTCTACATCGCATTGGTTTGCAGCTAAATCATGTGTTTCGCATGGATTTGAAGCTAACTCGTTTGTTTCGCCTGCATTCGAAGCTATATCTCATATATGCGCAACTATTTGAAGCTCAATCATTCGTTTCGCATGGATTTGAAGCTAATTCTTTCGACTTCGCATTGATTTGAAGCTAAATCGTGTGTTTTTGCTTGGATTTGAAACTACCTCGTTTGTTTCGCATGCATTTGCAGTTATATAACTTATATTCGCATGAATTTGAAGCTAAATCAAGTGTTTCACATGGAATAGAAGCTAACTGGTTTGTTTCGTCTGCATTTGGAGATAAATCATGTGTTTTGCATGGATTTGATGCGAACTCGTTTGTTTCGCCTGCATTTGAAGCTGTTTCAATTATATCTCATGTATGCGAAGGTAAATCATTTTTTTATCATGGATTTGAAGCTAAGCCTTCTACATCGCATTGATTTGAATCTAAATCTAGTGTATCGCATGGATTTGAAACTACCTCGTTTGTTCCTCTTACATTTGAAGCTATATCAATTATATCGCAAGCATCTGAAGCTAAATCACTTGCTTCTCATGGATTCAAGCTAAGTCATCTACTTCGCATTAATTTGAAGCTAAATCAAGTGTTTCGCTTGATTTGAAGCTAAACTCGTTTGTTTCGCCTGCAGTTGAATCTAAATCATGTATATCTTAAGTATCTGAAGCTAAACAATTTGTTTCGCATGTATCTGATGCTAAACCACGTGTTTCGCATTAATTTGAACCTAAATCATTTGTTTCGCATGCATTTGAAGATTAATCATGTGTTTTGCATGGATTTGAAGCTAACTCGTTTGTTTCGCTTGCATTTGAAGCTTAATCGTGTGTTTTGCATGGATTTGGAGCTAAATCGTTTCTTTTCGACCACATTTGAAGGTATGTCACCTATATCGCTAGTATCTGAAGCTAAAATCATTTGTTTCTCATGGATTTGAAGCTAAGCCTACTACTTCGCATTGTTTTGAAGCTAAATCATATGTTTCGTATGGATTTGTAGCTAACTCGTTTGTTTCGCCTGCATTTGGAGCTAAATCATGTGTTTCGCATGATTTGAAGCTAACTCGAATGTATCGTCTGCATTTGAAGCTGTTTCAATTATATCTCATGTATTCGAAGGTAAATCATTTGTTTCTCTCATGGTTTTGAAGCTAAGCCTTCTACTTCGCATTGATTAGCAGCTGAATCATTTGTGTCGCCTGCATTTGTATCTATATCGTTTATATCGCATTTATTTGAAGCTAAATCAGTTGTATTCATGGATTTGAAGCTAAGACTTCTACCCTTTTTTTGGCGGGGCATTGACATAATAGCTAAATCTTGTGTTTCGCTTGGATTTGAAACTAACTCGTTTGTTTCGCATGCATTGGAAGCTATTACATTTGTACCGCAAGTATTTGAAGCTAAATCAGTTGTTTCGCATGGTTTTGAAGCTAACCTTCTACATCGCATTGATTTAAAATCATGTATATCACAAGTATTTGAAGCTAAACCATTTGTTCTGTCTGGATTTTATGCTAACCCTTCTACTTCGCATTAATTTGAAGCTAAATCATGTGTTTCGCTTGGATTTGAAGCTAACTCGTTTGTTTCGGATGCGTTTGGAGCTAAATCATGTGTTTCGCATGGATTTGAAGCGGACTCGTTTGTTTCGCCTGCATTTGAAGCTATATCAGTTATATCGCAAGTATTTGAAGCTCAATCATTTAATTCGCTCAGATTTGAATGTTGTAATCTCTTACATTCGCAAGGTATTTGAAGCTAAATCATTCGTTACGCATGGAGTAGAAGCTAAGCCTTTTACTTCGCATTGATTTGAAGCTAAACCATTTGTTTCGCATGTATTTGATGCTAAACCATGTGTTTCGCATGAATTTGAAGATACACCATGTGTTTCGCATGGGTTTTGAAGCTAATCCTACTACATCGCACTGATTTGAAACTAAATCATGTCTTTCGCACGGATTTGAAGCTAAGCCTCCTACTTCGCATTGATTTGAAGCTAAACCTTCTACATCGCATTGATTTGCAGTTTAAATCATGTGTTTCGCATGGATTTGAAGCTAACTCGTTCGTTGCGTATCAGTTAAATCTAAGTAACGTATATCACAAGTATTTGTAGCTAAACCATTTGTTTCGCATGGATTTGAAGCTAAACCTTCTACATAGCATTGATTTGAAGCTAAACCGTCTACATCTTATTGATTTGAACCTAAATCATTTGATTCGCATGGATTTGAAGCTAATCCTTCTACTTCGCATTGATTTGAAGCTAAATCATGCGTATCGTATGGATTTTCAAGCTAACTCGTTTGATTCGTCTGCATTTGAAGCTATATCGCTTATAACCCAAGTGTTTGAAGCTAAATCATTTGTGTCGCTCGGATTTGAAGCTAAACTTCTACATAGAATTGATTTGAAGCTAAATCATGTGTTTCGCATGGATTTGAAGCTACCTCGTTTGTTTCGCATGCTGTTGAAGCTGAATCATGTATATCACAAGTATTTGAAGCAGCACTATTTGTTTCGCATGAATATTAAGCTAAACAATGTGTTTCGCATGCATTTGAAGCTAAACCTTCTACTCCGCATTGATTTTAATGCTAACTCATGTGTTTCGCATGAATTTGAAACTAACTCGTTTGTTTCGCATGCAGTTGAAGCTAAATGATTTATATCGCAAGTATTTGAAACTGAATCGTTTGTTTCGAATGGCTGTGAAGCTAATTATTCTACTTCACATTGATTTGAAGCTAAATCATGTATATCACAAGTATTTGAAGCTAAACCATTTGTTTCGCATGTATTTGGAACTAAGCCTTCTACTTCGCATTGATTTGAAGCTATATCACTTATATCGCAAGTATTTGAAGCTAAGTCATGTGTTTCGCACGGATTTGAATCTAACTCGTTTGTTTGGCATGCAGTTGAAACTAAATCATGTATGTCACAAGTATTAGAAGCTAAACTGTTTGTTTCGCATTTATTTGGAGCTAAGCCTACTACTTCGCATTGATTTGTAATTAAATGATGTGTTTGCTTTGGATTTGAAGCTAACTGCTTTGTTTCGCAAGCTATTGAAGCTAAATTATGTATATCACAAGTATTTGAAGCAGCAACCCATTTGTTTCGCATGAATATTAAGGTAAACCATGTGTTTCGCATGAATTTGAAGCTAAATCACGTGTTTCGCATGAATTTGAAGCTAACTAGTTTGTTTCGCATGCAGTTGGAAATAAATCATGTATATCACAAGTATTTGAAGCTAAACTATTTCATTAGCATGGATTTGACGCTAAGCATTCTACTTCGCATTGATTTGAATCGAATCATCTGTTTCGCTCGATTTGAAGCTAACTTGTTTGTTTCGCATGCAGTTTAAGCTAAATCGTGTATATTACAATTATTTTAAGCTAAACCCATTTGTTCCGCATTGATTTGCAGCTAAGCCATCTACTTCGCATTGATTTGAAATTAAATGATGTGTTTCCTTTAGATTTGATGCTAACGCGTTGTTTCGCATGCTCTTGAAGCTAATTAATGTATATCACAAGTTTTTGAATCTGAACCATTTGTTTCGCATGAATATTAAGCTGAACCATGTGTTTCGCATGAATTTGAATCTAAATCATGTGTTTCGCTTGGATTTGAAGCTAACTCGTGTGTTTCGCATGCAGTTGAAGCTATATCACTTATATTCGCAAGTATTTGAAGCCAAATCATACGTTTTGCATGAATTTGTAGCTAAGCCTTCTACTTCGCATTGATTTGTAGCTAAATCATGTGTTCCGCATGGTGTACAAGATAAATCGTTTGTTTCGCATGGAGATAAAGCTAAATCATGTATACCACAAGTATTTGATGATGAACCATTTGTTTCTCATGGATCTGAAGCTAAGGCCTTCTACTTCGCATTGATTTGAAGCTATATCATGTGTTTCGTTGGATTTGAAGCTAACTCGTTTGTTTCGCATGCTCTTGAAGCTAAATAATGTATATCACAAGTATTTGGAGCTGAACCATTTGTTTCACATGAATATTAAGCTAATCCATGTGTTTCGCATGTATTTGAAGCTAAATCATGTGTTTCGAATCGATTTGCAGCTTGCTTGATTGTTTCGCCTGCATGGATTTGAAGCTAAACCTTGTACTTCGCATTGATTTGTAGCTAACTCATGTGTTCCGCATGGATTTCAAGGTAACTCGTTTGTTTCGCATGCAGTTGAAGCTAAATCATGTATATCACAAATATTTGAAAATAAACCATTTGTTTCGCATGGTTTTGAAACTAAATCATTTGTTACGCTTGGGTGTGAAGCTAAATCGTTTATTTCGCATGCCAGCTGAATGTAAATCATGTATATCGCAAGTATTTGAAGCTAAATCATTTGTTTCGCATGGATTTTAAGCTAAACCTTCTGCATCGTATAGATTTGAAGCTAAATCTTGTCTTTCGCATGGATTCGAAGCAAACTCGTTTGTTTCGCTTCCAGTTGAAGCTAAATCATTTATATCTTAAGTATTGGAAGCTAAATCATTAGTTCCGCATGAATTTGAAGCTAAATCATGTATATCAAAATTATTGAAGCTAAATCATTCGTTTCGCATGGATTTGAAGCTAAGCCTTCTACTACGCATTGATTTGAAGCTAAATCATGTGTTTCGCATGCAGTTGAAGCTCAATCATGTCATTCACAAGTATTTGAAGATGAACCATTTGAATCACATTGATTTGAATCCGTGCCTTCTACTTCGCACTGATTTGCAGCTAAATAATGTGTTTCGCATGGATTTGAAGCTAATCCTTCTACATCGCATTGATTTGCAGCTGAATCATGTATTTTCGCATGGATTTGAAGCTAAGCCTTCTACTTCGCATTCATTTGAAGCTAAAACATTTGTTTCGCATGGATTTGAATCTAAGCCTTGTCTTCGAATTGATTTGAAGCTAAACCTTCTATATTCTATTGATTGAAGCTAAACCTTCTATATTCTATTGATTTGAAGCTAAACCTTCTACCTCTTATTGATTTGAAGCTAAACCTTCTACATCGCATTGATTTGAAGATAAATCGTGTGTTTTGCATGGATTTGAAGCTAAACCTTCTACATCGCATTGATTTTAAGCTAAATCATGTGTTTCGCATTGATTTGAAGCTAAATCATGTGTTTCGCATGCAGTTGAAGCTCAATCATGTCATTCACAAGTATTTGAAGATGAACCATTTGAATCACATTGATTTGAATCCGAGCCGTCTACTTCGCACTGATTTGCAGCTAAATAATGTGTTTCGCATGGATTTGAAGCTAATCCTTCTACATCGCATTGATTTGCAGCTGAATCATGTATTTCGCATGGATTTGAAGCTAAGCCTTCTACTTCGCATACATTTGAAGCTAAAACATTTGTTTCGCATGGATTTGAATCTAAGCCTTGTCCTCCGAATTGATTTGAAGCTAAATCATGTGTTTCGTATGAATTTGAAGCTAAACCTTCTACATCGCATTGATTTGAAGCTAAACCTTCTATATTCTATTGATTTGAAGCTAGACCTTCTACCTCTTATTGATTTGAAGCTAAACCTTCTACATCGCATTGATTTGAAGATAAATCGTGTGTTTTGCATGGATTTGAAGCTAACTCGTTAGTTTCGCATGCAGTTGTAGCTAAGTAATGAATATCGCAAGTATTTGTAGCTAAACCATTTGATTCACATGGATTTGAAGCTAAGCCTTCTACTTCGCATTAATTGGAAGATAAATCACGTGTTTTGCACGGATTTGAAGCTAAACCTTCTACATCTCATTGATTTGAAGCTAAATCATGTGTTTCGCATTGATTTGAAGCTGAATCATGTGTTTCGCATGGATTTGAAGCTAACTCGTTCGTTTCGCCTGCAGTTGAATCTACATCACTTATATCGCTAGTATTTGAAGCTAAATCATGTGTATCGCGTGGATTTTGAAGCTAACTCGTTTGATTAGTCTTCATTTGAAGCTATATCATTTATACCCCAAGTGTTTAAAGCTATATCATTTGTTTCGCATGGATTTGAAGCTGACTCGTTTGTTTCGCATGCAGTTGTAGCTAAATAATGTATATCACAAGCATCTGTAGCTAAACCATTTGTTTTGCATGGATTTGAAGCTAAGCCTTCTACTTCGCATTCATTTGAAGCTAAATCATTTGTTTCGCATGGATTTGAATCTAAGCCTTGTCCTTCGAATTGATTTGTAGCTAAATCATGTGTATCGCGTGGATTTTGAAGCAAACTCGTTTGTTCCGCATGCAGTTGTAGCTAAATAATGTATATCACAAGTATTTGTAGCTAATCCATTTATTTCGCATGGATTTGAAGCTAAACCTTCAACATCGCATTGATTTGCAGCTAAATCATGTGTTTCGCATGGATTTGAAGCTAACTCGTTCGTTTCGCCTGCAGTTGAATCTACATCACTTATATCGCTAGTATTTGAAGTTAAATCATGTGTATCGCGTGGTTTTGAAGCTAACTCGTTTGATTAGTCTTCATTTGAAGCTATATCACTTACACCACAAGTGTTTGAAGCTATATCATTTGTTTCGCGTGGATTTGAAGCTATACCTTCTTCATCGCATTGATTTGCAGCTAAATCATGTGTTTCGCATGGATTAGAAGCTAACTCGTTCGTTGCGCATGCAGTTAAATCTAAATAACGTATATCACAAGTATTTGAAGCTAAACCATATGATTCGCATGGATTTGAAGCTAAGCCTTCTACTTCGCATTAATTGGAAGATAAATCATGTGTTTCGCATGGATTTGAAGCTAAACCTTCTACATCGCATTGATTTGAAGCTAAATCATGTGCACCGCATGGATTTGAAGTTAACTCGTTTGTTTCGCATGCAGTTGTAGCTAAATAATGTATATCACAAGTATTTGTAGTTAAACCATTTGTTTTGCATGGATTTGAAGCCAAGCATTCTACTTCGCATTCATTTGAAGCTAAATCATTTGTTTCGCATGGATTTGAAGCCAAGCCTTCTACTTCGCATTCATTTGAAGCTAAATCATTTGTTTCGCATGGATTTGAATATAAGCTTTGTCCTTCGAATTGATTTGAATCTAAATCACGTGTGTCGTATGGATTTGAAGCTAAACCTTCTACATCGCATTTATTTGAAGCTAAACCTTCTATATTCTATTGATTTGAAGCTGAACCATATACCTCTTATTGATTTGAAGCAAACCTTCTACATCGCATTGATTTGAAGATAAATCGTGTGTTTCGCATGGATTTGAAGCTAACTCGTTAGTTTCGCATGCAGTTGTAGCTAAGTAATCTATATCACAAGTATTTGTAGCTAAACCATTTGTTTCGCATGGATTTGAAGCTACGCCTTCTACTTCGCATTGATTTGAAGCTAAATCATTTGTTTCGCATGGAATTGAAGCCACCTCGTTTGTTCCTCCAGCTTTTGAAGCTATAACACTTATATCGCAAGTATTTGAAGCTAAATCATATGTGTCACATGGATTTGAAGCTGAACCTTCTACATCGCATTGATTTGAAGCTAAATCTTGTGTATCGCAGGGATTTGAAGCTAAAGCTTCTACATCACATTGATTTGCAGCTAAATCATGTTTTTCGCATGGATTTGAATCTAACTCGTTCGTTTTGCCTGCACTTGAATCTACATCACTTATACCGCAAGTGTTTAAAGCTAAATCATGTGTTTCGCGTGGATTTTGAAGCTAACTCATTTGATTAGTCTGCATTTGAAGCTATATCACATATACCCAAAGTGTTTGAAGCTAAATCATTTGTTTCGCGCGGATTTGAAGCTAAACTTTCTACATCGCATTGATTAGAAGCTAAATCATGTGTCTCGCATGGATTTGAAGCTAACTCGTTCGTTTCGCCTCCATTTGAAACTATGTCACTTATATCGCAAGTATTTTAAGCAAAATCATATGTGCCGCATGGATTTGAAACTGAACCTACTACATCGCTTTGATTTGAAGCTAAATGTTGTGTATCGCATGGATTTGAAGCTAAATCATTTGTATCGCATGGATTTGAATCTAAGCCTTGTCCTTCGAATTGATTTGAAGCTAAATCATGTGTTTCGTTTGGATTTGAAGCTAAACCTTCTACATCTCATTGATTTGAAGCGAAACCTTCTACATTCTATTGATTTGAAACTAAACCTTCTACCTCTTATTGTTTTGAAGCTAAACCTTCTACATCGCATTGATTTGCAGCTAAATCATGTGTTTCGCATGGATTTGAAGCTAACTCGTTCGTTTCGCCTGCAGTTGAATCTACATCACTTATATCGCAAGTATTTGAAGCTAAATCATGTGTATCGCGTGGATTTTGAAGCTAAATCGTTTGATTAGTCTGCATTTGAAGCTATATCACTTATACCCCAAGTGTTTGAAGCTAAATCATATGTTTCGCGTTAATTTGATGCTAAACCTTCTACATCGCATTGATTTGAAGCTAAATCATGTTTCTCGCATGGAATTGAAGCTACCTCGTTCGTTCCTACAGCTTTTGAAGCTATATCACTTATATCGCAAGTATTTGAAGCTAAATCATAAGTGTCGCATGCATTTGAAGCTGAACCTACTACATCGCATTCATTTTAAGCTAAATCTTGTGTATCGCATGGATTTGAAGGTTAACCCTCTACATCGCTAATATTTGAAGCTAAATCATGTGTATCGCGTGGATTTTGAAGCTAACTCGTTTGATTAGTCTTCATTTGAAGCTATATCATTTATACCCCAAGTGTTTGAAGCTATATCATTTGTTTCGCATGGATTTGAAGCTAAACCTTCTTCATCGCATTGATTTGCAACTAAATCATGTGTTTCGCATGGATTTGAAGCTAACTCGTTGGTTTCGCATGCAGTTGTAGCTAAATAATCTATATCACAAGTATTTGTAGCTAAACCATTTGTTTCGCATGGATTTGAAGCTACGCCTTCTACTTCGCATTGATTTGAAGCTAAATCATTTGTTTCGCATGGAATTGAAGCCACCTCGTTTGTTCCTCCAGCTTTTGAAGCTATAACACTTATATCGCAAGTATTTGAAGCTAAATCATATGTGTCACATGGATTTGAAGCTGAAACTAATACATCGCATTGATTTGAAGCTAAATCTTGTGTATCGCAAGGATTTGAAGCTAAACCTTCTATATCGCATTGATTTGAAGCTAAATAATGTGAATCGCATGGATTTGAAGCTAACTCGTTCGTTTCGCATGCAATTGTAGCTAAATGACGTATATCACAAGTATTTGTAGCTAAACCATTTGTTTTGCATGGATTTGTAGCTAAGCCTTCTACTTCGCATTCATTTGAAGCTAAATCATTTGTTTCGCATGGATTTGAATCTAAGCCTTGTCCTTCGAATTGATTTGAAGCTAAATCATGTGTTTCGTATGGATTTGAAGCTAAACCTCCTACATCGCATTGATTTGAAGCTAAACCTACTATATTCTATTGATTTGAAGCTAAACCTTCTACCTCTTATTGATTTGAAGCTAAACCTTCTACATCGCATCGATTTGAAGATAAATCATGTGTTTCGCATGGATTTGAAGCTAACTCGTTGGTTTCGCATGCAGTTGTAGCTAAATAATGTATATCACAAGTATTTGAAGCTAAACCATTTGATTCGCACGGATATGAAGCTAAGCCTTCTACTTCGCATTAATTGGAAGTTAAATCACGTGTTTTGCATCGATTTGAAGCTAAAGCTTCTACATCGCATTGATTTGAAGCTAAATCAAGTGTATCGCGTGGATTTTGAAGCTAACTCGATTGATTAGTCTTCATTTGAAGCTATATCACTTACATCACAAGTGTTTGAAGCTATATCATTTATTTCGCATGAATTTGAAGGTAAACCTTCTTCATCGCATTGATTTGCAGCTAAATCATGTGTTTCGCATGGATTTGAAGCTAACTCGTTCGTTGCGCATGCAGTTAAATCTAAATAACGTATATCACAAGTATTTGTAGCTAAACCATTTGATTCGCATGGATTTGAAGATAAGCCTTCTACTTCGCATTCATTTGAACCTAAATCACGTGTTTTGCATGGATTTGAAGCAAAACCTTCTACATCGCATTGATTTGAAGCTAAATCATGTTTTCCCATGCAGTTGAAGCTAAATCATGTCTTTCACAAGTATTTGAAGATGAACCATTTGAATCGCATTGATTTGAACCCGAGCCTTCTACTTCGCACTGATTTGCAGTTAAATAATGTGTTTCGCATGGATTTGAAGCTGAATCTACTACATCGCATTCATTTGAAGCTAAATCTTGTGTATCGCATAGATTTGAAGCTAAACCTTCTTCATCGCATTGATTTGAAGATAAATCGTGTGTTTCGCATAATTTGAAGCTTACTCGTTAGTTTCGCATGCAATTGTAGCTAAATAATGTATATCACAAGTATTTGTAGCTAAACCATTTGTTTCGCATGGATTTGAAGCTACGCCTTCTACTTCGCATTGATTTGAAGCTAAATCATTTGTTTCGCATAGAATTGAAGCTACCTCGTTTGTTCCTACAGCTTTTGAAGCTATATCACTTATATCGCAAGTATTTGAAGCTAAATCATATGTGTCGCATGTATTAGAAGCTGAACCTACTACATCGCATTGATTTGAAGCTAAATCTTGTGTATCGCAAGGATTTGAAGCTAAACCTTCTATATCGCATTGATTTGAAGCTAAATAATGTGAATCGCATGGATTTGAAGCTAACTCGTTCGTTTCGCATGCAATTGTAGCTAAATGACGTATATCACAAGTATTTGTAGCTAAACCATTTGTTTTGCATGGATTTGTAGCTAAGCCTTCTACTTCGCATTCATTTGAAGCTAAATCATTTGTTTCGCATCGATTTGAATCTAAGCCTTGTCCTTCGAATTGATTTGAAGCTAAATCATGTGTTTCGTATGGATTTGAAGCTAAACCTCCTACATCGCATTGATTTGAAGCTAAACCTTCTATATTCTATTGATTTGAAGCTAAACCTTCTACCTCTTATTGATTTGAAGCTAAACCTTCTACATCGCATCGATTTGAAGATAAATCGTGTGTTTCGCATGGATTTGAAGCTAACTCGTTAGTTTCGCATGCAGTTGTATCTAAATAATGTATATCACAAGTATTTGTAGCTAAACCAATTGTTTCGCATGGATTTGAAGCTACGCCTTCTACTTCGCATTGATTTGAAGCTAAATCATTTGTTTCGCATGGAATTGAAGCTACCTCGTTTGTTCCTCCTGCTTTTGAAGCTATATCACTTATATCGCAGGGATTTGAAGCTGAACCTACTACATCGCATTTATTTGAAGCTAAACCTTCTATATTCTATTGATTTGAAGCTAAACCATCTACCTCTTATTGAATTGAAGCAAACCTTCTACATCGCATTTATTCGCAGCTAAATCATGTGTTTCGCATGGATTTGAAGATAACACGTTCGTTTCGCCTGCAGTTGAATCTACATCACTTATATCGCTAGTATTTGAAGCTAAATCATGTGTATCGCATGGATTGGAAGCTAAACCTTCTTCATCGCATTGATTTGAAGATAAATCGTGTGTTTCGCATAATTTGAAGCTTACTCGTTAGTTTCGCATGCAATTGTAGTTAAATAATGTATATCACAAGTATTTGTAGCTAAACCATTTGTTTCGCATGGATTTGAAGCTACGCCTTCTACTTCGCATTGATTTGAAGCTAAATCATTTGTTTCGCATAGAATTGAAGCTACCTCGTTTGTTCCTCCTGCTTTTGAAGCTATATCACTTATATGGCATGGATTTGAAGCTGAACCTACTACATCGCATTGATTCGAAGCTAAATCTTGTATATCGCATGGATTTGAAGCTAAACCTTCTACATCACATTGATTTGCTGCTAAATCATGTGTTTCGCATGGATTTCAAGCTAACTCGTTCGTTTCGCATGCAGTTGTAGCTAAATAATATATATCACAAGTATTTGTAGCTAAACCATTTGTTTTGCATGGATTTGAAGCTAAGCCTTGTCCTTCGAATTGATTTGAAGCTAAATCATGTGTTTCGTTTGGATTTGAAGCTAAACCTTCTACATCGCATTGATTTGAAGCTAAATCATGTGTGTCGCATGGAATTGAAACTACCTCGTTTGTTCCTACAGCTTTTGAAGCTATATCACTTATATCGCAAGTATTTGAAGCTAAATCATATGTGTCGCATGTATTAGAAGCTGAACCTACTACATCGCATTGATTTGAAGCTAAATCTTGTGTATCGCAAGGATTTGAAGCTAAACCTTCTATATCGCACTGATTTGAAGCTAAATAATGTGAATCGCATGGATTTGAAGCTAACTCGTTCGTTTCGCATGCAATTGTAGCTAAATGACGTATATCACAAGTATTTGTAGCTAAACCATTTGTTTTGCATGGATTTGTAACTAAGCCTTCTACTTCGCATTCATTTGAAGCTAAGTCATTTGTTTCGCATGGATTTGAATCTAAGCCTTGTCCTTCGAATTGATTTGAAGCTAAATCATGTGTTTCGTATGGATTTGAAGCTAAACCTCCTACATCGCATTGATTTGAAGCTAAACCTTCTACCTCTTATTGATTTGAAGCTAAACCTTCTACATCGCATCGATTTGAAGATAAATCGTGTGTTTCGCATGGATTTGAAGCTAACTCGTTAGTTTCGCATGCAGTTGTATCTAAATAATGTATATCACAAGTATTTGTAGCTAAACCAATTGTTTCGCATGGATTTGAAGCTACGCCTTCTACTTCGCATTGATTTGAAGCTAAATCATTTGTTTCGCATGGAATTGAAGCTACCTCGTTTGTTCCTCCTGCTTTTGAAGCTATATCACTTATATCGCATGGATTTGAAGCTGAACCTACTACATCGCATTGATTTGAAGCTAAATCTTGTGTATCGCATGGATTTGAAGCAAACTATCTACATCGCATTGATTTGAAGCTTAATCATGTGTATCGCATGGATTTGAAGCTAAACCTTCTACATCGCATTGATTTGCAGCTAAATCATGTGTTTCGCATGGATTTGAAGATAACACGTTCGTTTCGCCTGCAGTTGAATCTACATCTCTTATATCGCTAGTATTTGAAGCTAAATCATGTGTATCGCTTGGATTTTGAAGCTAACTCGTTTGATTAGTCTTCATTTGAAGCTATATCACTTACACCCCAAGCGTTTGAGGCTATATCATTTGTTTCGCATGGTTTTGAAGCTAAACCTTCTTCATCGCATTGATTTGCAGCTAAATCATGTGTTTCGCGTGGGTTTGAAGCTGACTCGTTCGTTGCGCATGCAGTTAAATCTAAATAATGTATATCACAAGTATGTGAAGCTAAACCATTTGATTCGCATCGATTTGAAGCTAAGACTTCTACTTCGCATTAATTGGAAGATAAATCACGTGTTTTGCATGGATTTGAAGCAAAACCTTCTACATCGCATTGATTTGAAGCTAAATCATGTGTTTCGCATGCAGTTGAAGCTAAATCATGTCTTTCACAAGTATTTGAAGATGAACCATTTGAATCGCATTGATTTGAACCCGAGCCTTCTACTTCGCACTGATTTGCAGTTAAATAATGTGTTTCGCATGGATTTGAAGCTAAACCTTCTACATCGCATTGATTTGCAGCTGAATCATATGTTTCGCATAGATTTGAAGCTACCTCGTTTGTTCCTACAGCTTTTGAAGCTATATCACTTATATCGCAAGTATTTGAAGCTAAACCTTCTTCATCGCATTGATTTGCAGATAAATCATGTTTTTCGCATAATTTGAAGCTTACTCGTTAGTTTCGCATGCAATTGTAGCTAAATAATGTATATCACAAGTATTTGTAGCTAAACCATTTGTTTCGCATGGATTTGAAGCTACGCCTTCTACTTCGCATTGATTTGAAGCTAAATCATTTGTTTCGCATAGAATTGAAGCTACCTCGTTTGTTCCTCCTGCTTTTGAAGCTATATCACTTATATCGCATGGATTTGAAGCTGAACCTACTACATCGCATTGATTCGAAGCTAAATCTTGTATATCGCATGGATTTGAAGCTAAACCTTCTACATCACATTGATTTGCTGCTAAATCATGTGTTTCGCATGGATTTCAAGCTAACTCGTTCGTTTCGCATGCAGTTGTAGCTAAATAATATATATCACAAGTATTTGTAGCTAAACCATTTGTTTTGCATGGATTTGAAGCTAAGCCTTGTCCTTGGAATTGATTTGAAGCTAAATCATGTGTTTCGTTTGGATTTGAAGCTAAACCTTCTACATCGCATTGATTTGAAGCTGAATCATGTGTGTCGCATGGAATTGAAGCTACCTCGTTTGTTCCTACAGCTTTTGAAGCTATATCACTTATATCGCAAGTATTTGAAGCTAAATCATATGTGTCGCATGTATTAGAAGCTGAACCTACTACATCGCATTGATTTGAAGCTAAATCTTGTGTATCGCAAGGATTTGAAGCTAAACCTTCTATATCGCATTGATTTGAAGCTAAATAATGTGAATCGCATGGATTTGAAGCTAACTCGTTCGTTTCGCATGCAATTGTAGCTAAATGACGTATATCACAAGTATTTGTAGCTAAACCATTTGTTTTGCATGGATTTGTAGCTAAGCCTTCTACTTCGCATTCATTTGAAGCTAAATCATTTGTTTCGCATGGATTTGAATCTAAGCCTTGTCCTTCGAATTGATTTGAAGCTAAATCATGTGTTTCGTATGGATTTGAAGCTAAACCTCCTACATCGCATTGATTTGAAGCTAAACCTACTATATTCTATTGATTTGAAGCTAAACCTTCTACCTCTTATTGATTTGAAGCTAAACCTTCTACATCGCATCGATTTGAAGATAAATCGTGTGTTTCGCATGGATTTGAAGCTAACTCGTTAGTTTCGCATGCAGTTGTATCTAAATAATGTATATCACAAGTATTTGTAGCTAAACCAATTGTTTCGCATGGATTTGAAGCTACGCCTTCTACTTCGCATTGATTTGAAGCTAAATCATTTGTTTCGCATGGAATTGAAGCTACCTCGTTTGTTCCTCCTGCTTTTGAAGCTATATCACTTATATCGCATGGATTTGAAGCTGAACCTACTACATCGCATTGATTTGAAGCTAAATCTTGTGTATCGCATGGATTTGAAGCAAACTATCTACATCGCATTGATTTGAAGCTTAATCATGTGTATCGCATGGATTTGAAGCTAAACCTTCTACATCGCATTGATTTGCAGCTAAATCATGTGTTTCGCATGGATTTGAAGATAACACGTTCGTTTCGCCTGCAGTTGAATCTACATCTCTTATATCGCTAGTATTTGAAGCTAAATCATGTGTATCGCTTGGATTTTGAAGCTAACTCGTTTGATTAGTCTTCATTTGAAGCTATATCACTTACACCCCAAGCGTTTGAGGCTATATCATTTGTTTCGCATGGATTTGAAGCTAAACCTTCTTCATCGCATTGATTTGCAGCTAAATCATGTGTTTCGCATGGGTTTGAAGCTGACTCGTTCGTTGCGCAAGCAGTTAAATCTAAATAATGTATATCACAAGTATGTGAAGCTAAACCATTTGATTCGCATCGATTTGAAGCTAAGACTTCTACTTCGCATTAATTGGAAGATAAATCACGTGTTTTGCATGGATTTGAAGCTAAACCTTCTACATCACATTGATTTGCTGCTAAATCATGTGTTTCGCATGGATTTCAAGCTAACTCGTTCGTTTCGCATGCAGTTGTAGCTAAATAATATATATCACAAGTATTTGTAGCTAAACCATTTGTTTTGCATGGATTTGAAGCTAAGCCTTGTCCTTCGAATTGATTTGAAGCTAAATCATGTGTTTCGTTTGGATTTGAAGCTAAACCTTCTACATCGCATTGATTTGAAGCTAAATCATGTGTGTCGCATGGAATTGAAGCTACCTCGTTTGTTCCTACAGCTTTTGAAGCTATATCACTTATATCGCAAGTATTTGAAGCTAAATCATATGTGTCGCATGTATTAGAAGCTGAACCTACTACATCGCATTGATTTGAAGCTAAATCTTGTGTATCGCAAGGATTTGAAGCTAAACCTTCTATATCGCATTGATTTGAAGCTAAATAATGTGAATCGCATGGATTTGAAGCTAACTCGTTCGTTTCGCATGCAATTGCAGCTAAATGACGTATATCACAAGTATTTGTAGCTAAACCATTTGTTTTGCATGGATTTGTAACTAAGCCTTCTACTTCGCATTCATTTGAAGCTAAGTCATTTGTTTCGCATGGATTTGAATCTAAGCCTTGTCCTTCGAATTGATTTGAAGCTAAATCATGTGTTTCGTATGGATTTGAAGCTAAACCTCCTACATCGCATTGATTTGAAGCTAAATCATGTATATAGCATGGATTTGAAGCAAAACCTTCTACATCGCATTGATTTGAAGCTAAATCATGTATATAGCATGGATTTGAAGCTATCTCGTTTGTTTCGCATGCAGTTGTAGCTAAATAATGTGTATCACATGTATTTGTACCTAAACCATTTGTTTTGCATGGATTTGAAGCTAAGCCTTCTACTTCGCATTCATTTGAAGCTAAATCATTTGTTTCGCATTGATTTGATTCTAAGCCTTGTCCTTCGAATTGATTTGAAGCTAAATCATGTGTTTCGTATAGATTTGAAGCTAAACCTTCTACATCGCATTGATTTGAAGCTAAATCATGTGAATCGCATGGATTTGAAGCTAAGCCTTCTACTTCGCATTCATTTGAAGCTAAATCATTTGTTTCGCATGGATTTGAATCTAAGCCTTGTCCTTCGAATTGATTTGAAGCTAAACCTTGCGTTTGGCATGGATTTGAAGCTAAACCTTCTTCATCGCATTGATTTGCAGCTAAATCATTTGTTTCGCATGCAGTTGAAGCTAAATCATGTCTTTCACAAGTATTTGAAGATGAACCATTTGAATCGCATTGATTTGAACCCGAGCCTTCTACTTCGCACCTATTTGCAGCTAAATAATGTGTTCCGCATGGATTTGAAGTAAACCTTCTACATCGCATTGATTTGAAGCTAAATCATGTGTCTCGCATGGATTTGAAGCTAACTCGTTCGTTTCGCATGCAATTTTAGCTAAATGACGTATATCACAAGTATTTGTAGCTAAACCATTTGTTTTGCATGGATTTGTAGCTAAGCCTTCTACTTCGCATTCATTTGAAGCTAAATCATTTGTTTCGCATGGATTTGAAGCTAAACTTTCTACATAGCTTTGATTTCAAGCTAACTCGTTTGTTTCGCATGCAGTTGAAGCTAAATCATGTCTTTCACAAGTATTTGAAGATGAACCATTTGAATCGCATTGATTTGATCCCGAGCCTTCTACTTCGCACCTATTTGCAGCTAAATAATGTGTTTGGCATGGATTTGTAGCTAAGCCTTCTACTTCGCATTCATTAGAAGCTAAATCATTTGTTTCGCATGGATTTGAATCTAAGCCTGGTCCATCGAATTGATTTGAAGCTAAATCATGTGTTTCGTATGGATTTGAAGCTAAACCTTCTACATCGCATTGATTTGAAGCTAAACCTTCTACATTCTATTGATTTGAAGCAAAACATCCTACCTCTTATTGTTTAGCAGCTAAACCTTCTACATTGTATTGATTTGCAGATAAATCATGTGTTTCGCATGGATTTGATGCTAACTCGTTCGTTTCGCCTGCAGTTGAATCTGCATCACTTATATCGCTAATATTTGATGCTAAATCATGTGTATCGCGTGGATTTTGAAGCTAACTCGTTTGATTAGTCTTCATTTGAACCTATATTATTTATACCCCAAGTGTTTGAAGCTATATCATTTGTTTCGCATGGATTTGAAGCTAAACCTTCTTCATCGCATTGATTTGCAGCTAAATCATGTGTTTCGCATGCAGTTGAAGCTAAATCATGTCTTTCACAAGTATTTGAAGATGAACCATTTGAATCGCATTGATTTGAACCCGAGCCTTCTACTTCGCACCTATTTGCAGCTAAATAATGTGTTCCGCATGGATTTGAAGTAAACCTTCTACATCCCATGGATTTGAATATAAATCATGTGTTTGGCATGGATTTGAATCTGAACCTACTACATGGCATTGATTTGAAGCTAAATCTTGTGTATCGCATGGATTTGAGGCTAAACCTTCTACATCGCATTGATTTGAAGCTAAATCATGTATATAGCATGGATTTGAAGCTATCTCGTATGTTTCGCATGCAGTTGTAGCTAAATAATGTATATCACAAGTATTTGTAGCTAAACCATTTGTTTTGCATGGATTTGAAGCTAAGCCTTCTACTTCGCATTCATTTGAAGCTAAATCATTTGTTTCGCATGGATTTGAATCTAAGCCTTGTCTTTTGAATTGATTTGAAGCTAAATCATTTGTTTCGTATGGATTTGAAGCTAAACCTTCTACATCGCATTGATTTGAAGCTAAATCATGTATATAGCATGGATTTGAAGCTATCTCGTTTGTTTCGCATGCAGTTGTAGCTAAATAATGTATATCACATGTATTTGTACCTAAACCATTTGTTTTGCATGGATTTGAAGCTAAGCCTTCTACTTCGCATTCATTTGAAGCTAAATCATTTGTTTCGCATTGATTTGATTCTAAGCCTTGTCCTTCGAATTGATTTGAAGCTAAATCATGTGTTTCGTATGGATTTGAAGCTAAACCTTCTACATCGCATTGATTTGAAGCTAAATCATGTGAATCGCATGGATTTGAAGCTAAGCCTTCTACTTCGCATTCATTTGAAGCTAAATCATTTGTTTCGCATGGATTTGAATCTAAGCCTTGTCCTTCGAATTGATTTGAAGCTAAACCTTGCGTTTGGCATGGATTTGAAGCTAAACCTTCTTCATCGCATTGATTTGCAGCTAAATCATTTGTTTCGCATGCAGTTGAAGCTAAAACATGTCTTTCACAAGTATTTGAAGATGAACCATTTGAATCGCATTGATTTGAACCCGAGCCTTCTACTTCGCACCTATTTGCAGCTAAATAATGTGTTCCGCATGGATTTGAAGTAAACCTTCTACATCCCATGGATTTGAATATAAATCATGTGTTTGGCATGGATTTGAATCTGAACCTACTACATCGCATTGATTTGAAGCTAAATCTTGTGTATCGCATGGATTTGAGGCTAAACCTTCTACATCGCATTGATTTGAAGCTAAATCATGTATATAGCATGGATTTGAAGCTACCTCGTTTTTTCCTACAGCTTTTGAAGCTATATCACTTATGTCGCAAGTATTTGAAGCTAAATCATATGTGTCGCATGGATTTGAAGCTGAACCTACTACATCGCATTGATTTGAAGCTAAATCTTGTGTATCGTATGGATTTGAAGCTAAACCTACTACATCGCATTGATTTAAAGCTAAATCATGTATATAGCATGGATTTGATGCTATCTCGTTTGTTTCGCATGCAGTTGTATCTAAATAATGTATATCACAAGTATTTGTAGCTAAACCATTTGTTTTGCATGGATTTGAAGCTAATCCTTCTACTTCGGCATTCATTTGAAGCTAAATCATTTGTTTCGCATGGATTGAATCTAAGCCTTGTCTTTTGAATTGATTTGAAGCTAAATCATGTGTTTCGTATGGATTTGAAGCTAAACCTTCTACATCGCATTGATTTGAAGCTAAACCTTCTATATTCTATTGATTTGAAGCTGAACCTTCTACCTCTAATTGAATTGAAGCTAAACCTTCTACATCGCATTGATTTGAAGCTAAATCTTTTGTATCGCATGGATTTGAAGCTAAACCTTCTACATCCCATGGATTTGAAGCTAAATCATGTGAATCGCATGGATTTGAAGCTAACTCGTTCGTTTAGCATGCAGTTGTAGCTAGATGATGTATATCACAAGTATTTGTAACTAAACCACTTGTTTTGCATGGATTTGAATGTAAGCCTTGTCCTTCGAATTGATTTGAAGCTTAATCATGTGTTTCGTATGGATTTGAAGCTAAACCTTCTACATCGCATTGATTTGGAGCTAAACCTACTATATTCTATTGATTTGAAGCTAAACCTTCTACCTCTTATTGATTTGAAGCTAAACCTTCTACATCGCATCGATTTGAAGATAAATCGTGTGTTTTGCATGGATTTGAAGCTAACTCGTTAGTTTCGCATGCAGTTGTATCTAAATAATGTATATCACAAGTATTTGTAGCTAAACCAATTGTTTCGCATGGATTTGAAGCTACGCCTTCTACTTCGCATTGATTTGAAGCTAAATCATTTGTTTCGCATGGAATTGAAGCTACCTCGTTTGTTCCTCCTGCTTTTGAAGCTATATCACTTATATCGCATGGATTTGAAGCTGAACCTACTACATCGCATTGATTTGAAGCTAAATCTTGTGTATCGCATGGATTTGAAGCAAACTATCTACATCGCATTGATTTGAAGCTTAAGCATGTGTATCGCATGGATTTGAAGCTAAACCTTCTACATCGCATTGATTTGCAGCTAAATCATGTGTTTCGCATGGATTTGAAGATAACACGTTCGTTTCGCCTGCAGTTGAATCTACATCTCTTATATCGCTAGTATTTGAAGCTAAATCATGTGTATCGCTTGGATTTTGAAGCTAACTCGTTTGATTAGTCTTCATTTGAAGCTATATCAATTACACCCCAAGCGTTTGAGGCTATATCATTTGTTTCGCATGGATTTGAAGCTAAACCTTCTTCATCGCATTGATTTGCAGCTAAATCATGTGTTTCGCATGGGTTTGAAGCTGACTCGTTCGTTGCGCATGCAGTTAAATCTAAATAATGTATATCACAAGTATGTGAAGCTAAACCATTTGATTCGCATCGATTTGAAGCTAAGACTTCTACTTCGCATTAATTGGAAGATAAATCACGTGTTTTGCATGGATTTGAAGCTAAACCTTCTACATTGTATTGATTTGCAGATAAATCATGTGTTTCGCATGGATTTGATGCTAACTCGTTCGTTTCGCCTGCAGTTGAATCTGCATCACTTATATCGCTAATATTTGATGCTAAATCATGTGTATCGCGTGGATTTTGAAGCTAACTCGTTTGATTAGTCTTCATTTGAACCTATATTATTTATACCCCAAGTGTTTGAAGCTATATCATTTGTTTCGCATGGATTTGAAGCTAAACCTTCTTCATCGCATTGATTTGCAGCTAAATCATGTGTTTCGCATGCAGTTGAAGCTAAATCATGTCTTTCACAAGTATTTGAAGATGAACCATTTGAATCGCATTGATTTGAACCCGAGCCTTCTACTTCGCACCTATTTGCAGCTAAATAATGTGTTCCGCATGGATTTGAAGTAAACCTTCTACATCCCATGGATTTGAATATAAATCATGTGTTTGGCATGGATTTGAATCTGAACCTACTACATGGCATTGATTTGAAGCTAAATCTTGTGTATCGCATGGATTTGAGGCTAAACCTTCTACATCGCATTGATTTGAAGCTAAATCATGTATATAGCATGGATTTGAAGCTATCTCGTTTGTTTCGCATGCAGTTGTAGCTAAATAATGTATATCACAAGTATTTGTAGCTAAACCATTTGTTTTGCATGGATTTGAAGCTAAGCCTTCTACTTCGCATTCATTTGAAGCTAAATCATTTGTTTCGCATGGATTTGAATCTAAGCCTTGTCTTTTGAATTGATTTGAAGCTAAATCATTTGTTTCGTATGGATTTGAAGCTAAACCTTCTACATCGCATTGATTTGAAGCTAAATCATGTATATAGCATGGATTTGAAGCTATCTCGTTTGTTTCGCATGCAGTTGTAGCTAAATAATGTATATCACATGTATTTGTACCTAAACCATTTGTTTTGCATGGATTTGAAGCTAAGCCTTCTACTTCGCATTCATTTGAAGCTAAATCATTTGTTTCGCATTGATTTGATTCTAAGCCTTGTCCTTCGAATTGATTTGAAGCTAAATCATGTGTTTCGTATGGATTTGAAGCTAAACCTTCTACATCGCATTGATTTGAAGCTAAATCATGTGAATCGCATGGATTTGAAGCTAAGCCTTCTACTTCGCATTCATTTGAAGCTAAATCATTTGTTTCGCATGGATTTGAATCTAAGCCTTGTCCTTCGAATTGATTTGAAGCTAAACCTTGCGTTTGGCATGGATTTGAAGCTAATCCTTCTTCATCGCATTGATTTGCAGCTAAATCATTTGTTTCGCATGCAGTTGAAGCTAAATCATGTCTTTCACAAGTATTTGAAGATGAACCATTTGAATCGCATTGATTTGAACCCGAGCCTTCTACTTCGCACCTATTTGCAGCTAAATAATGTGTTCCGCATGGATTTGAAGTAAACCTTCTACATCCCATGGATTTGAATATAAATCATGTGTTTGGCATGGATTTGAATCTGAACCTACTACATCGCATTGATTTGAAGCTAAATCTTGTGTATCGCATGGATTTGAGGCTAAACCTTCTACATCGCATTGATTTGAAGCTAAATCATGTATATAGCATGGATTTGAAGCTACCTCGTTTTTTCCTACAGCTTTTGAAGCTATATCACTTATGTCGCAAGTATTTGAAGCTAAATCATATGTGTCGCATGGATTTGAAGCTGAACCTACTACATCGCATTGATTTGAAGCTAAATCTTGTGTATCGTATGGATTTGAAGCTAAACCTACTACATCGCATTGATTTAAAGCTAAATCATGTATATAGCATGGATTTGATGCTATCTCGTTTGTTTCGCATGCAGTTGTATCTAAATAATGTATATCACAAGTATTTGTAGCTAAACCATTTGTTTTGCATGGATTTGAAGCTAATCCTTCTACTTCGCATTCATTTGAAGCTAAATCATTTGTTTCGCATGGATTTGAATCTAAGCCTTGTCTTTTGAATTGATTTGAAGCTAAATCATGTGTTTCGTATGGATTTGAAGCTAAACCTTCTACATCGCATTGATTTGAAGCTAAACCTTCTATATTCTATTGATTTGAAGCTGAACCTTCTACCTCTAATTGAATTGAAGCTAAACCTTCTACATCGCATTGATTTGAAGCTAAATCTTTTGTATCGCATGGATTTGAAGCTAAACCTTCTACATCCCATGGATTTGAAGCTAAATCATGTGAATCGCATGGATTTGAAGCTAACTCGTTCGTTTAGCATGCAGTTGTAGCTAGATGATGTATATCACAAGTATTTGTAACTAAACCACTTGTTTTGCATGGATTTGAATGTAAGCCTTGTCCTTCGAATTGATTTGAAGCTTAATCATGTGTTTCGTATGGATTTGAAGCTAAACCTTCTACATCGCATTGATTTGGAGCTAAACCTACTATATTCTATTGATTTGAAGCTAAACCTTCTACCTCTTATTGATTTGAAGCTAAACCTTCTACATCGCATCGATTTGAAGATAAATCGTGTGTTTCGCATGGATTTGAAGCTAACTCGTTAGTTTCGCATGCAGTTGTATCTAAATAATGTATATCACAAGTATTTGTAGCTAAACCAATTGTTTCGCATGGATTTGAAGCTACGCCTTCTACTTCGCATTGATTTGAAGCTAAATCATTTGTTTCGCATGGAATTGAAGCTACCTCGTTTGTTCCTCCTGCTTTTGAAGCTATATCACTTATATCGCATGGATTTGAAGCTGAACCTACTACATCGCATTGATTTGAAGCTAAATCTTGTGTATCGCATGGATTTGAAGCAAACTATCTACATCGCATTGATTTGAAGCTTAAGCATGTGTATCGCATGGATTTGAAGCTAAACCTTCTACATCGCATTGATTTGCAGCTAAATCATGTGTTTCGCATGGATTTGAAGATAACACGTTCGTTTCGCCTGCAGTTGAATCTACATCTCTTATATCGCTAGTATTTGAAGCTAAATCATGTGTATCGCTTGGATTTTGAAGCTAACTCGTTTGATTAGTCTTCATTTGAAGCTATATCACTTACACCCCAAGCGTTTGAGGCTATATCATTTGTTTCGCATGGATTTGAAGCTAAACCTTCTTCATCGCATTGATTTGCAGCTAAATCATGTGTTTCGCATGGGTTTGAAGCTGACTCGTTCGTTGCGCATGCAGTTAAATCTAAATAATGTATATCACAAGTATGTGAAGCTAAACCATTTGATTCGCATCGATTTGAAGCTAAGACTTCTACTTCGCATTAATTGGAAGATAAATCACGTGTTTTGCATGGATTTGAAGCAAAACCTTCTACATCGCATTGATTTGAAGCTAAATCATGTGTTTCGCATGCAGTTGAAGCTAAATCATGTCTTTCACAAGTATTTGAAGATGAACCATTTGAATCGCATTGATTTGAACCCGAGCCTTCTACTTCGCACTGATTTGCAGTTAAATAATGTGTTTCGCATGGATTTGAAGCTAAACCTTCTACATCGCATTGATTTGCAGCTGAATCATATGTTTCGCATAGATTTGAAGCTACCTCGTTTGTTCCTACAGCTTTTGAAGCTATATCACTTATATCGCAAGTATTTGAAGCTAAATCATATGTGTCCCATGGATTTGAAGCTGTACCTACTACATCGCATTGATTTGAAGCTAAATCTTGTGTATCGCATGGATGTGAATCTAAACCTTCTACATCGCTAATGTTTGAAGCAAAATCATGTATATGGCTTGGATTTTGAAGCTAACTCGTTTGATTAGTCTTCATCTGAAGCTATATCATTTATACCTCAAGTGTTTGATGCTATATCGTTTGTTTCGCATGGATTTGAAGCTGAACCTTCTACATCGCATTGCTTTGAAGCTAAATCATGTGTCTCGCATGGAATTGAACCTACCTCGTTTGTTCCTACAGCTTTTGAAGCTATATCACTTATATCGCAAGTATTTGAAGCTAAATCATATGTGTCGCATGGATTTGAAGCTGACCCTACACCATCGCATTGATTTGAAGCTAAATCTTGTGTATGGCATGGATTTGAAGCTAAACCTTCTACATCGCATTGATTTGAAGCTAAATCATGTGTATCGCATGGATTTGAAGTTAACTCGTTTGTTTCGCATGCAGTTGTCGCTAAATAATGTATATCACAAGTATTTGTAGTTAAACCATTTGTTTAGCATGGATTTGAAACCAAGCCTTCTACTTCGCATTCATTTGAAGCTAAATCATTTGTTTCGCATGGATTTGAATCTATGCCTTGTCCTTCGAATTGATTTGAAGCTAAATCATGTGTTTCGTTTGGATTTGAAGCTAAACCTTCTACATCGCATTGATTTGAAGCTAAATCATGTGTGTCGCATGGAATTGAAGCTACCTCGTTTGTTCCTACAGCTTTTGAAGCTATATCACTTATATCGCAAGTATTTGAAGCTAAATCATATGTGTCGCATGTATTAGAAGCTGAACCTACTACATCGCATTGATTTGAAGCTAAATCTTGTGTATCGCAAGGATTTGAAGCTAAACCTTCTATATCGCATTGATTTGAAGCTAAATAATGTGAATCGCATGGATTTGAAGCTAACTCGTTCGTTTCGCATGCAATTGTAGCTAAATGACGTATATCACAAGTATTTGTAGCTAAACCATTTGTTTTGCATGGATTTGTAACTAAGCCTTCTACTTCGCATTCATTTGAAGCTAAGTCATTTGTTTCGCATGGATTTGAATCTAAGCCTTGTCCTTCGAATTGATTTGAAGCTAAATCATGTGTTTCGTATGGATTTGAAGCTAAACCTCCTACATCGCATTGATTTGAAGCTAAACCTACTATATTCTATTGATTTGAAGCTAAACCTTCTACCTCTTATTGATTTGAAGCTAAACCTTCTACATCGCATCGATTTGAAGATAAATCGTGTGTTTCGCATGGATTTGAAGCTAACTCGTTAGTTTCGCATGCAGTTGTATCTAAATAATGTATATCACAAGTATTTGTAGCTAAACCAATTGTTTCGCATGGATTTGAAGCTAAACCTTCTTCATCGCATTGATTTGCAGCTAAATCATGTGTTTCGCATGGGTTTGAAGCTGACTCGTTCGTTGCGCATGCAGTTAAATCTAAATAATGTATATCACAAGTATGTGAAGCTAAACCATTTGATTCGCATCGATTTGAAGCTAAGACTTCTACTTCGCATTAATTGGAAGATAAATCACGTGTTTTGCATGGATTTGAAGCAAAACCTTCTACATCGCATTGATTTGAAGCTAAATCATGTGTTTCGCATGCAGTTGAAGCTAAATCATGTCTTTCACAAGTATTTGAAGATGAACCATTTGAATCGCATTGATTTGAACCCGAGCCTTCTACTTCGCACTGATTTGCAGTTAAATAATGTGTTTCGCATGGATTTGAAGCTAAACCTTCTACATCGCATTGATTTGCAGCTGAATCATATGTTTCGCATAGATTTGAAGCTACCTCGTTTGTTCCTACAGCTTTTGAAGCTATATCACTTATATCGCAAGTATTTGAAGCTAAATCATATGTGTCGCATGGATTTGAAGCTGTACCTACTACATCGCATTGATTTGAAGCTAAATCTTGTGTATCGCATGGATGTGAATCTAAACCTTCTACATCGCTAATGTTTGAAGCAAAATCATGTATATGGCTTGGATTTTGAAGCTAACTCGTTTGATTAGTCTTCATCTGAAGCTATATCATTTATACCTCAAGTGTTTGATGCTATATCGTTTGTTTCGCATGGATTTGAAGCTGAACCTTCTACATCGCATTGCTTTGAAGCTAAATCATGTGTCTCGCATGGAATTGAACATACCTCGTTTGTTCCTACAGCTTTTGAAGCTATATCACTTTTATCGCAAGTATTTGAAGCTAAATCATATGTGTCGCATGGATTTGAAGCTGACCCTACACCATCGCATTGATTTGAAGCTAAATCTTGTGTATGGCATGGATTTGAAGCTAAACCTTCTACATCGCATTGATTTGAAGCTAAATCATGTGTATCGCATGGATTTGAAGTTAACTCGTTTGTTTCGCATGCAGTTGTCGCTAAATAATGTATATCACAAGTATTTGTAGTTAAACCATTTGTTTAGCATGGATTTGAAACCAAGCCTTCTACTTCGCATTCATTTGAAGCTAAATCATTTGTTTCGCATGGATTTGAATCTATGCCTTGTCCTTCGAATTGATTTGAATCTAAATCATGTGTGTCGTATGGATTTGAAGCTAAACCTTCTACATCGCATTTATTTGAAGCTAAACCTTCTATATTCTATTGATTTGAAGCTAAACCATCTACCTCTTATTGAATTGAAGCAAACCTTCTACATCGCATTGATTTGAAGATAAATCGTGTGTTTCGCATGGATTTGAAGCTAACTCGTTCGTTTTGCCTGCAGTTGAATCTACATCACTTATACCCCAAGTGTTTGAAGCTAAATCATTTGTTTCGTGTGGATTTGAAGCTAAACCTTCTACATTGCATTGATTAGAAGCTAAATCATGTGTCTCGCATGGATTTGAAGCTAACTCGTTCGTTTCGCATGCAATTGTAGCTAAATGACGTATATCACAAGTATTTGTAGCTAAACCATTTGTTTTGCATGGATTTGTAACTAAGCCTTCTACTTCGCATTCATTTGAAGCTAAGTCATTTGTTTCGCATGGATTTGAATCTAAGCCTTGTCCTTCGAATTGATTTGAAGCTAAATCATGTGTTTCGTATGGATTTGAAGCTAAACCTCCTACATCGCATTGATTTGAAGCTAAACCTACTATATTCTATTGATTTGAAGCTAAACCTTCTACCTCTTATTGATTTGAAGCTAAACCTTCTACATTGCATCGATTTGAAGATAAATCGTGTGTTTCGCATGGATTTGAAGCTAACTCGTTAGTTTCGCATGCAGTTGTATCTAAATAATGTATATCACAAGTATTTGTAGCTAAACCAATTGTTTCGCATGGATTTGAAGCTACGCCTTCTACTTCGCATTGATTTGAAGCTAAATCATTTGTTTCGCATGGAATTGAAGCTACCTCGTTTGTTCCTCCTGCTTTTGAAGCTATATCACTTATATCGCATGGATTTGAAGCTGAACCTACTACATCGCATTGATTTGAAGCTAAATCTTGTGTATCGCATGGATTTGAAGCAAACTATCTACATCGCATTGATTTGAAGCTTAATCATGTGTATCGCATGGATTTGAAGCTAAACCTTCTACATCGCATTGATTTGCAGCTAAATCATGTGTTTCGCATGGATTTGAAGATAACACGTTCGTTTCGCCTGCAGTTGAATCTACATCTCTTATATCGCTAGTATTTGAAGCTAAATCATGTGTATCGCTTGGATTTTGAAGCTAACTCGTTTGATTAGTCTTCATTTGAAGCTATATCACTTACACCCCAAGCGTTTGAGGCTATATCATTTGTTTCGCATGGATTTGAAGCTAAACCTTCTTCATCGCATTGATTTGCAGCTAAATCATGTGTTTCGCATGGGTTTGAAGCTGACTCGTTCGTTGCGCATGCAGTTAAATCTAAATAATGTATATCACAAGTATGTGAAGCTAAACCATTTGATTCGCATCGATTTGAAGCTAAGACTTCTACTTCGCATTAATTGGAAGATAAATCACGTGTTTTGCATGGATTTGAAGCAAAACCTTCTACATCGCATTGATTTGAAGCTAAATCATGTGTTTCGCATGCAGTTGAAGCTAAATCATGTCATTCACAAGTATTTGAAGATGAACCATTTGAATCGCATTGATTTGAACCCGAGCCTTCTACTTCGCACTGATTTGCAGTTAAATAATGTGTTTCGCATGGATTTGAAGCTAAACCTTCTACATCGCATTGATTTGCAGCTGAATCATATGTTTCGCATAGATTTGAAGCTACCTCGTTTGTTCCTACAGCTTTTGAAGCTATATCACTTATATCGCAAGTATTTGAAGCTAAATCATATGTGTCGCATGGATTTGAAGCTGTACCTACTACATCGCATTGATTTGAAGCTAAATCTTGTGTATCGCATGGATGTGAATCTAAACCTTCTACATCGCTAATGTTTGAAGCAAAATCATGTATATGGCTTGGATTTTGAAGCTAACTCGTTTGATTAATCTTCATCTGAAGCTATATCATTTATACCTCAAGTGTTTGATGCTATATCGTTTGTTTCGCATGGATTTGAAGCTGAACCTTCTACATCGCATTGCTTTGAAGCTAAATCATGTGTCTCGCATGGAATTGAACCTACCTCGTTTGTTCCTACAGCTTTTGAAGCTATATCACTTATATCGCAAGTATTTGAAGCTAAATCATATGTGTCGCATGGATTTGAAGCTGACCCTACACCATCGCATTGATTTGAAGCTAAATCTTGTGTATGGCATGGATTTGAAGCTAAACCTTCTACATCGCATTGATTTGAAGCTAAATCATGTGTATCGCATGGATTTGAAGTTAACTCGTTTGTTTCGCATGCAGTTGTCGCTAAATAATGTATATCACAAGTATTTGTAGTTAAACCATTTGTTTAGCATGGATTTGAAACCAAGCCTTCTACTTCGCATTCATTTGAAGCTAAATCATTTGTTTCGCATGGATTTGAATCTATGCCTTGTCCTTCGAATTGATTTGAATCTAAATCATGTGTGTCGTATGGATTTGAAGCTAAACCTTCTACATCGCATTTATTTGAAGCTAAACCTTCTATATTCTATTGATTTGAAGCTAAACCATCTACCTCTTATTGAATTGAAGCAAACCTTCTACATCGCATTGATTTGAAGATAAATCGTGTGTTTCGCATGGATTTGAAGCTAACTCGTTCGTTTTGCCTGCAGTTGAATCTACATCACTTATACCCCAAGTGTTTGAAGCTAAATCATTTGTTTCGTGTGGATTTGAAGCTAAACCTTCTACATTGCATTGATTAGAAGCTAAATCATGTGTCTAGCATGGATTTGAAGCTAACTCGTTCGTTTCGCATGCAATTGTAGCTAAATGACGTATATCACAAGTATTTGTAGCTAAACCATTTGTTTTGCATGGATTTGTAACTAAGCCTTCTACTTCGCATTCATTTGAAGCTAAGTCATTTGTTTCGCATGGATTTGAATCTAAGCCTTGTCCTTCGAATTGATTTGAAGCTAAATCATGTGTTTCGTATGGATTTGAAGCTAAACCTCCTACATCGCATTGATTTGAAGCTAAACCTACTATATTCTATTGATTTGAAGCTAAACCATCTACCTCTTATTGAATTGAAGCAAACCTTCTACATCGCATTGATTCGCAGCTAAATCATGTGTTTCGCATGGATTTGAAGATAACACGTTCGTTTCGCCTGCAGTTGAATCTACATCACTTATATCGCTAGTATTTGAAGCTAAATCATGTGTATCGCATGGATTGGAAGCTAAACCTTCTTCATCGCATTGATTTGAAGATAAATCGTGTGTTTCGCATAATTTGAAGCTTACTCGTTAGTTTCGCATGCAATTGTAGCTAAATAATGTATATCACAAGTATTTGTAGCTAAACCATTTGATTCGCATGGATTTGAAGCTACGCCTTCTACTTCGCATTGATTTGAAGCTAAATCATTTGTTTCGCATAGAATTGAAGCTACCTCGTTTGTTCCTCCTGCTTTTGAAGCTATATCACTTATATCGCATGGATTTGAAGCTGAACCTACTACATCGCATTGATTCGAAGCTAAATCTTGTATATCGCATGGATTTGAAGCTAAACCTTCTACATCACATTGATTTGCTGCTAAATCATGTGTTTCGCATGGATTTCAAGCTAACTCGTTCGTTTCGCATGCAGTTGTAGCTAAATAATATATATCACAAGTATTTGTAGCTAAACCATTTGTTTTGCATGGATTTGAAGCTAAGCCTTGTCCTTCGAATTGATTTGAAGCTAAATCATGTGTTTCGTTTGGATTTGAAGCTAAACCTTCTACATCGCATTGATTTGAAGCTAAATCATGTGTGTCGCATGGAATTGAAGCTACCTCGTTTGTTCCTACAGCTTTTGAAGCTATATCACTTATATCGCAAGTATTTGAAGCTAAATCATATGTGTCGCATGTATTAGAAGCTGAACCTACTACATCGCATTGATTTGAAGCTAAATCTTGTGTATCGCAAGGATTTGAAGCTAAACCTTCTATATCGCATTGATTTGAAGCTAAATAATGTGAATCGCATGGATTTGAAGCTAACTCGTTCGTTTCGCATGCAATTGTAGCTAAATGACGTATATCACAAGTATTTGTAGCTAAACCATTTGTTTTGCATGGATTTGTAACTAAGCCTTCTACTTCGCATTCATTTGAAGCTAAGTCATTTGTTTCGCATGGATTTGAATCTAAGCCTTGTCCTTCGAATTGATTTGAAGCTAAATCATGTGTTTCGTATGGATTTGAAGCTAAACCTCCTACATCGCATTGATTTGAAGCTAAACCTACTATATTCTATTGATTTGAAGCTAAACCTTCTACCTCTTATTGATTTGAAGCTAAACCTTCTACATCGCATCGATTTGAAGATAAATCGTGTGTTTCGCATGGATTTGAAGCTAACTCGTTAGTTTCGCATGCAGTTGTATCTAAATAATGTATATCACAAGTATTTGTAGCTAAACCAATTGTTTCGCATGGATTTGAAGCTAAACCTTCTTCATCGCATTGATTTGCAGCTAAATCATGTGTTTCGCATGGGTTTGAAGCTGACTCGTTCGTTGCGCATGCAGTTAAATCTAAATAATGTATATCACAAGTATGTGAAGCTAAACCATTTGATTCGCATCGATTTGAAGCTAAGACTTCTACTTCGCATTAATTGGAAGATAAATCACGTGTTTTCCATGGATTTGAAGCAAAACCTTCTACATCGCATTGATTTGAAGCTAAATCATGTGTTTCGCATGCAGTTGAAGCTAAATCATGTCTTTCACAAGTATTTGAAGATGAACCATTTGAATCGCATTGATTTGAACCCGAGCCTTCTACTTCGCACTGATTTGCAGTTAAATAATGTGTTTCGCATGGATTTGAAGCTAAACCTTCTACATCGCATTGATTTGCAGCTGAATCATATGTTTCGCATAGATTTGAAGCTACCTCGTTTGTTCCTACAGCTTTTGAAGCTATATCACTTATATCGCAAGTATTTGAAGCTAAATCATATGTGTCGCATGGATTTGAAGCTGTACCTACTACATCGCATTGATTTGAAGCTAAATCTTGTGTATCGCATGGATGTGAATCTAAACCTTCTACATCGCTAATGTTTGAAGCAAAATCATGTATATGGCTTGGATTTTGAAGCTAACTCGTTTGATTAGTCTTCATCTGAAGCTATATCATTTATACCTCAAGTGTTTGAAGCTATATCGTTTGTTTCGCATGGATTTGAAGCTGAACCTTCTACATCGCATTGCTTTGAAGCTAAATCATGTGTCTCGCATGGAATTGAACATACCTCGTTTGTTCCTACAGCTTTTGAAGCTATATCACTTATATCGCAAGTATTTGAAGCTAAATCATATGTGTCGCATGGATTTGAAGCTGACCCTACACCATCGCATTGATTTGAAGCTAAATCTTGTGTATGGCATGGATTTGAAGCTAAACCTTCTACATCGCATTGATTTGAAGCTAAATCATGTGTATCGCATGGATTTGAAGTTAACTCGTTTGTTTCGCATGCAGTTGTCGCTAAATAATGTATATCACAAGTATTTGTAGTTAAACCATTTGTTTAGCATGGATTTGAAACCAAGCCTTCTACTTCGCATTCATTTGAAGCTAAATCATTTGTTTCGCATGGATTTGAATCTATGCCTTGTCCTTCGAATTGATTTGAATCTAAATCATGTGTGTCGTATGGATTTGAAACTAAACCTTCTACATCGCATTTATTTGAAGCTAAACCTTCTATATTCTATTGATTTGAAGCTAAACCATCTACCTCTTATTGAATTGAAGCAAACCTTCTACATCGCATTGATTTGAAGATAAATCGTGTGTTTCGCATGGATTTGAAGCTAACTCGTTCGTTTTGCCTGCAGTTGAATCTACATCACTTATACCCCAAGTGTTTGAAGCTAAATCATTTGTTTCGTGTGGATTTGAAGCTAAACCTTCTACATTGCATTGATTAGAAGCTAAATCATGTGTCTCGCATGGATTTGAAGCTAACTCGTTCGTTTCGCATGCAATTGTAGCTAAATGACGTATATCACAAGTATTTGTAGCTAAACCATTTGTTTTGCATGGATTTGTAACTAAGCCTTCTACTTCGCATTCATTTGAAGCTAAGTCATTTGTTTCGCATGGATTTGAATCTAAGCCTTGTCCTTCGAATTGATTTGAAGCTAAATCATGTGTTTCGTATGGATTTGAAGCTAAACCTCCTACATCGCATTGATTTGAAGCTAAACCTACTATATTCTATTGATTTGAAGCTAAACCTTCTACCTCTTATTGATTTGAAGCTAAACCTTCTACATCGCATCGATTTGAAGATAAATCGTGTGTTTCGCATGGATTTGAAGCTAACTCGTTAGTTTCGCATGCAGTTGTATCTAAATAATGTATATCACAAGTATTTGTAGCTAAACCAATTGTTTCGCATGGATTTGAAGCTACGCCTTCTACTTCGCATTGATTTGAAGCTAAATCATTTGTTTCGCATGGAATTGAAGCTACCTCGTTTGTTCCTCCTGCTTTTGAAGCTATATCACTTATATCGCATGGATTTGAAGCTGAACCTACTACATCGCATTGATTTGAAGCTAAATCTTGTGTATCGCATGGATTTGAAGCAAACTATCTACATCGCATTGATTTGAAGCTTAATCATGTGTATCGCATGGATTTGAAGCTAAACCTTCTACATCGCATTGATTTGCAGCTAAATCATGTGTTTCGCATGGATTTGAAGATAACACGTTCGTTTCGCCTGCAGTTGAATCTACATCTCTTATATCGCTAGTATTTGAAGCTAAATCATGTGTATCGCTTGGATTTTGAAGCTAACTCGTTTGATTAGTCTTCATTTGAAGCTATATCACTTACACCCCAAGCGTTTGAGGCTATATCATTTGTTTCGCATGGATTTGAAGCTAAACCTTCTTCATCGCATTGATTTGCAGCTAAATCATGTGTTTCGCATGGGTTTGAAGCTGACTCGTTCGTTGCGCATGCAGTTAAATCTAAATAATGTATATCACAAGTATGTGAAGCTAAACCATTTGATTCGCATCGATTTGAAGCTAAGACTTCTACTTCGCATTAATTGGAAGATAAATCACGTGTTTTCCATGGATTTGAAGCAAAACCTTCTACATCGCATTGATTTGAAGCTAAATCATGTGTTTCGCATGCAGTTGAAGCTAAATCATGTCTTTCACAAGTATTTGAAGATGAACCATTTGAATCGCATTGATTTGAACCCGAGCCTTCTACTTCGCACTGATTTGCAGTTAAATAATGTGTTTCGCATGGATTTGAAGCTAAACCTTCTACATCGCATTGATTTGCAGCTGAATCATATGTTTCGCATAGATTTGAAGCTACCTCGTTTGTTCCTACAGCTTTTGAAGCTATATCACTTATATCGCAAGTATTTGAAGCTAAATCATATGTGTCGCATGGATTTGAAGCTGTACCTACTACATCGCATTGATTTGAAGCTAAATCTTGTGTATCGCATGGATGTGAATCTAAACCTTCTACATCGCTAATGTTTGAAGCAAAATCATGTATATGGCTTGGATTTTGAAGCTAACTCGTTTGATTAGTCTTCATCTGAAGCTATATCATTTATACCTCAAGTGTTTGATGCTATATCGTTTGTTTCGCATGGATTTGAAGCTGAACCTTCTACATCGCATTGATTTGAAGCTAAATCATGTGTATCGCATGGATTTGAAGTTAACTCGTTTGTTTCGCATGCAGTTGTCGCTAAATAATGTATATCACAAGTATTTGTAGTTAAACCATTTGTTTAGCATGGATTTGAAACCAAGCCTTCTACTTCGCATTCATTTGAAGCTAAATCATTTGTTTCGCATGGATTTGAATCTATGCCTTGTCCTTCGAATTGATTTGAATCTAAATCATGTGTGTCGTATGGATTTGAAGCTAAACCTTCTACATCGCATTTATTTGAAGCTAAACCTTCTATATTCTATTGATTTGAAGCTAAACCATCTACCTCTTATTGAATTGAAGCAAACCTTCTACATCGCATTGATTTGAAGATAAATCGTGTGTTTCGCATGGATTTGAAGCTAACTCGTTCGTTTTGCCTGCAGTTGAATCTACATCACTTATACCCCAAGTGTTTGAAGCTAAATCATTTGTTTCGTGTGGATTTGAAGCTAAACCTTCTACATTGCATTGATTAGAAGCTAAATCATGTGTCTCGCATGGATTTGAAGCTAACTCGTTCGTTTCGCCTCCATTTGAAACTTTGTCACTTATATCGCAAGTATTTAAAGCTAAATCATATGTGCCGCATGGATTTGAAGCTAAGCCTTCTACTTCGCATTCATCTGAAGCTAAATCATTTGTTTCGCATGGATTTGAATCTAAGCCTTGCCCTTCGAATTGATTTGAAGCTAAATCATGTGTTTCGTATGGATTTGAAGCTAAACCTTCTACATCGCATTTATTTGAAGCTAAACCTTCTATATTCTATTGATTTGAAGCTAAACCATCTACCTCTTATTGAATTGAAGCAAACCTTCTACATCGCATTGATTTGAAGATAAATCGTGTGTTTCGCATGGATTTGAAGCTAAACCTTCTACATCGCATTGATTTGAAGCTAAATCATGTTTCTCGCATGGAATTGAAGCTACCTCGTTTGTTCCTACAGCTTTTGAAGCTAAATAACTTATATCGCAAGTATTTGAAACTAAATCATATGTGTCGCATGGATTTGAAGCTGAACCTACTACATCGCATTGATTTGAAGCTAAATCTTGTGTATCGCATGGATTTGAAGCTAAACCTTCTACATCGCATTGATTTGAAGCTAAATCATGTGTATCGCATGGATTTGAAGCTAACTCGTTTGTATCGCATGCAGTTGTAGCAAAATAATGTATATCACAAGTATTTGTAGCTAAACCATTTGTTTCGCATGGATTTGAAGCTACGCCTTCTACTTCGCATTGATTTGAAGCTAAATCATTTGTTTCGCATGGAATTGATGCCACCTCGTTTGTTCCTCCAGCTTTTGAAGCTATATCACTTATATCGCAAGTATTTGAAGCTAAATCATATGTGTCGCATGGATTTGAAGCTGAACCTACTACATCGCATTGATTTGAAGCTAAATCTTGTGTATCGTATGGATTTGATGCTAAACCTACTACATCGCATTGATTTGAAGCTAAATCATGTATATAGAATGGATTTGATGCTATCTCATTTGTTTCGCATGCAGTTGTATCTAAATAATGTATATCACAAGTATTTGTAACTAAACCATTTGTTTTGCATGGATTTGAAGCTAAGCCTTCTACTTCGCATTCATTTGAAGCTAAATCATTTGTTTCGCATGGATTTGAATCTAAGCCTTGTCTTTCGAAACTGATTTGAAGCTAAATCATGTGTTTCGCATGGATTTGAAGCTAACTCGTTCGTTGCGCATGCTGTTAAATCTAAATAACGTATATCACAAGTATTGGAAGCTAAACCATTTGATTCGCATGGATTTGAAGCTAATCCTTCTACTTCGCATTAATTGGAAGTTAAATCACGTGTTTTGCATGGATTTGAAGCTAAATCTTCTACATCGCATTGATTTGAAGCTAAATCTTGTGTATCGCATGGATTTGAAGCTAAACCTTCTACATCGCATTGATTTGAAGCTAAATCATGTGAATCGCATGGATTTGAGGCTAACTCGTTCATTTAGCATGCAGTTGTAGCTAAATGATGTATATCACAAGTATTTGTAGCTAAACCATTTGTTTTGCATGGATTTGAAGCTAAGCCTTCTACTTCGCATTCATTTGAAGCTAAATCATTTGTTTCGCATGGATTTGAATCTAAGCCTTGTCCTCCGAATTGATTTGAAGCTAAATCATGTGTTTCGTATGGATTTGAAGCTAAACCTTCTACATCGCATTGATTTGAATATAAATCGTGTGTTTCGCATGGATTTGAAGCTAACTCGTTAGTTTCGCATGCAGTTGTAGCTAAATAATGTATATCACAAGTATTTGAAGCTAAACCATTTGATTCGCATGGATATGAAGCTAAGCCTTCTACTTCGCATTCATTTGAAGCTAAATCATTTGCTTCGCATGGATTTGAATCTAAGCCTTGTCCTTCGAATTGATTTGAAGCTAAATCTTGTGTATGGCATGGATTTGAAGCTAAACCTTCTACATCGCATTGATTTGAAGCTAAATCATTTGATTCACTAGCAGTTGAATCTAAATCATGTCTTTCACAAGTATTAGAAGTTGAACCATTTGAATCGCATTGATTTGAACCCGAGCCTTCTACTTCGCACTGATTTGCAGATAAATAATGTGTTTCGCATGGATTTGAAGCCAAACCTTCTGCATCCCATGGATTTGATTCTAAATCATGTGTTTGGCATGGATTTGAAGCTAAACTTTCTACATCGCATTGATTTGCAGCTGAATCATGTGTTTCGCATTGATTTGAAGCTAACTCGTTAGTTTCGCATGCAGTTGTAGCTAAATAATGTATATCACAAGTATTTGTAGCTAAACCATTTGTTTCGCATGGATTTGAAGCTACGCCTTCTACTTCCCATTAATTTGAAGTTAAATCATGTGTTACGCTTGGATTTAAAGCTCACTCGTGTGTTTCACCTGCATTTGAAGCTATATCACTTGCATCGCATGTATATGAAGCTAAATAATTTGTGTCGCATGGCTTAGATGCTAAGCCTTCTATTTCGCATTGATTTGAAGCTAAATCATGTTTTTCGCTTGGATTTGAAGCTAACTCGTTTGTTTCGCATGCAGTTGAAGCTAAATCATGTATATCATAAGTATTTCAAGCTAAACCATTTGTTTCGCATGGATTTGAACGTTAATCTACTTCCCATTGATTTGAAGTTAAATCATGTGTTAGGCTTGGATTTAAAGCTCACTCGTGTGTTTCGCCTGCATTTGAAGCTATATCACTTGTATCACATGTATATGAAGCTAAATAATTTGTGACGCATGGATTTGATGCTAAGCCTTCTTCTTCGCATTGATTTGAAGTTAAATCACGTGTTTCCCTTGAGTGTGAAGCTAAATCGCTTGTTTCTAATGCAGCTAAAGCAAAATCATGTATATCACAAGTATTTGAAGATAAACCATTTGTTTCGCATGTATTTGAACCTAAATCTTCTACTTCGCATTGATTTGAACTTAAATCATGTGTTACGATTGGATTTAAAGCTCACTCGTTTGTTTCGCCTGCATTTGAAGCTGAATCACTTATATCGCAAGTATGAGAAGCTAAATAACTTGTGTTGCATGGATTTGATGCTAAGCTTTCTACTTCTCATTGATTTGAAGCTAAACCAATAGTGTCGCATGGATTTGAAGCTAAGCCTTCTACTTCGCATTTATTAGAAGCTAAATTATGTGTTTCGCTTGGATTTGAAGCTAACTCGTTTGTTTCGGATGCATTTGAAGCTAAATCATGTGTTTCGCATGGATTTGAAGCGAACTCGTTTGTTTCGCCTTCATTTGAAGCTATATCATTTATATCGCAAGTATTTGAAGCTCAATCATTTAATTCGCCCAGATTTGAATGTTGTATCTCTTATGTTCGCAAGTATTTGAAGCTAAATCATTCGTTACGCAAGGAGTAGAAGCTAAGCCTTTTACTTCGCATTGATTTGAAGCTAAACCATTTGTTTCGCATGTATTTGATGCTAAACCATGTCTTTCACAAGTATTTGAAAATGAACCATTTGAATCGCATTGATTTCAAACCGAGCCTTCTACTTCGCCCTGATATGCAGCTAAATAATGTGTTTCGCATGGATTTGAAGCTAAACCTTCTACATCCCATGGATTTGAATCTAAATCATGTGTTTGGCATGGATTTGAAGCTAACTCGTTTGTTTCGCATGCAGTTGTAGTTAAATAATGTATATCACAAGTATTTGCAGCTAAACCATTTATTTCGCATGGATTTGAAGCTAAATCCTCTACATCGCATTGATTTGAAGCTAAATCTTGTGTATCGCATGGATTTGAAGCTGAACGTTCTACATCGCATTGATTTGCAGGCTAAATCATGTGATTCGCATGGATTTGAAGCTAACCCGTTTGTTTCGCATACACTTGTAGCTACATAATGTATATCACAAGTATTTGTAGCTAAATCATTTGCTTCGCATAGAATTGGAGCTAACACGTTTGTTTCCCCTGCATTTGAAGCTATATCTCTCATGTCGCAAGTTCCTGTGCTAAATCATTTGTTTTGCATGGATTTGAAGCCATTTCATTTGTATCGCAAGTATTTGATGGTAACTCATTTATTTCGCATGGATTAGATGCTAAGCTTTCAACTTCGCATTGATTTGAAGCTAAATCATTTGTTTCGCGTGGATTTGAAGCTACCTCGTTTGTTCCTCCTGCTTTTGAAGCTGTATCACTTATACCGCAAGTATTTGAAGCTAAATCATATGTGTCGCATGGATTTGAAGCTGAACCTACTACATCGCATTGATTTGAAGCTAAATCATGTGTTTCGCATGGATTTGAAGCTAAACCTTCTACATCCCATGGATTTGAATCTAAATCATGTGTTTTGCATAGATTTCAAGCTAACTCGTTTGTTTCGCATGCATTTGATGCTGTATCACTTTTATCGCCAGTATCTGAAGCTAAATCATTCGTTTCGCATGGATTTGTAGCTAAACCTTCTACATCACATTGATTTGAAGCTAAATCATGTGTTTCGCATGGACTTGAAGCTAAGCCTTCTACTTCGCATTGATTTGAAGCTGAATCATTTGTTTCGCATAGATTTGGAGCTAACACGTTTGTTTCCCCTGCAGTTGATTCTACATCACTTATATCGCTAGTATTTGACGCTAAATCATGTGTATCGCGTGGATTTTGCAGCTAACTCGTTTGATTAGTCTTCATTTGAAGCTATACCACTTACACCCCAAGTGTTTGAAGCTATATCATTTGTTTCGCATGGATTTGAAGCTAAACCTTCTAAATCGTATTGATTTGCAGCTATATCATGTGTTTCGCATGGATTTGAAGCTAATTCGTTCGTTGCGCATGCAGTTAAATCTAAATAACGTAGATCACAAGTATTTGAAGCTAAACCATTTGATTCGCATGGATTTGAACCTAAACCTTCTACATCCCATGGATTTGAATCCAAATCATGTGTTTGGCATGGATTTGAAGCTAAACCTTCTACATCGCATTGACTTGCAGCTGAATCATGTGTTTCGCATGGATTTGTAGCTAACTCGTTCGTGTCGGCTGTATTTGAAGCTAGATCACTTATATCGCAAGTATTTGAAGCTAAATCGTGGGTTTCGCTTGGATTTGAAGCAAAACCTTCTACATTGCATTGATTTGTAGCTAAATCGTGTGTTTCGCATGGATTTGAAGCTAAATCATGTCTTTCACAAGTATTTGAAGAAGAACCATTTGAATCGCATGGATTTGAACCTGAACCTTCTACTTCGCACTGATTTGCAGCTAAATAATGTGTTTCGCATGGATTTGAAGCTAAGCCTTCTACTTCGCATTGATTTGAAGCTAAATCATTTGTTTCGCATGGAATTGAAGCTACCTCGTTTGTTCCTCCTGCTTTTGAAGCTATATCACTTATATCGCAAGTATTTGAAGCTAAATCATATGTGTCGCATGGATTTGAAGCTGAACCTACTACATCGCATCGATTTGGAGCTAAATCTTGTGTATCGCATGGATTTGAAGCTAAACCTTCTACATCGCATTGATTTGCAGGCTAAATCATGTGTTTCGCATGGATTTGAAGCTAAACCTTCTACATTCCATGGATTTGAAGTTAAATCACGTGTTCTGCAAGGATTTGAAGCTAACCCTTCTACATCGCATTGATTAGAAAGCTAAATCTTTTTTTTCGCATGGATTTGAAGCTAAACCTTCTACATCGCATTCGTTTGAAGCTAAATCGTATGTTTCGCATGGATTTGAAGCTAACTCGTTTGTTTCGCCTGTATTTGAAGCTATATCACTTATATCGCAAGTATTTGAAGCTAAATCATGTGTTTCGCATGGATTTGAAGCTAAACCTTCTACATTCCATGGATTTGAAGTTAAATCACGTGTTTTGCAAGGATTTGAAGCTAACCCTTCTACATCGCATTGATTTGAAGCTAAATCATGTGTTTCGCATGCATCTGAAGCTAAATCATGTCTTTCACAAGTATTTGAAAATGAACCATTTGAATCGCATTGATTTGAACCCCAGCCTTCTATTTCGCACTGATTTGCAGCTCTATAATGTGTTTCGCATGGATTTGAAGCTAAACCTTCTACATCCCATGGATTTGAATCTAAATCATGTGTTTGGCATGGATTTGAAGCTAAACCTTCTACATCGCATTGATTTGCAGCTGAATCATGTGTTTCGCATGGATTTGTAGCTAACTCGTTCGTTTCGCCTGTATTTGAAGCTAGATCACTTATATCGCAAGTATTTGAAGCTAAATCATGAGTTTCGCTTGGATTTGAAGCTAAACCTTCCACATCGCATTGATTTGAAGCTAAATCGTGTTTTCGCATGGATTTGAAGCTAACTCGTTTGTTTCGCCTGTATTTGAAGCTATATCACTTATATCGCAAGTATTTGAAGCTAAATCATGTGTTTCACATGGATTTGAAGCTAACTCGTTCGTTGAGCATGCAGTTAAATCTAAATAACGTATATCACAAGTATTTGAAGCTAAACCATTTGCTTCGCATGGATTTGAAGCTAAGCCTTCTACTTCGCGCTTATTTGAAGCTAAATCATGTTTTTCGCATGCTGCTGAAGCTACATCATGTTTTTCACAAGTATTTGAAAATGAACCAATTGAATCGCATTGATTTGAACCCGAGCCTTCTACTTCGCACTGATTTGCAGCTAAATATTGTGTTTCGCATGGATTTGAAGCTAAACCTTCTACATCCCATGGATTTGAATCTAAATCATGTGTTTGGCATGGATTTGAAGCTAAACCTTCTACATCGCATTGATTTGCAGCTGAATCATGTGTTTCGCATGGATTTGTAGCTAACTCGTTAGTTTCGCCTGTATTTGAAGCTAGATCGCTTATATCGCAAGTATTTGAAGCTAAATCATGTGTTTCGCTTGGATTTGAAGCTAAACCTTCTACATCGCATTGGTTTGAAGCTAAATCGTATGTTTCGCATGGATTTGAAGCTAACTCGTTTGTTTCACATGCAGTTGTAGCTAAATAATGTATATCACAAGCATTTCTAGCTAAACCATTTGTTTCGCATGGATTTGAAGCTAAGCCTTCTACTTCGCATTAATTTGAAGCTAAATCATTTGTTTTGCATGGAATTGAAGCTACCTCGTTTGTTCCTCCTGCTTTTGAAGCTATATCACTTGTATCGAAAGTATTTGAAGCTAAATCATATGTGTCGCATGGATTTGAAGCTGAACCTACTACATCGCATTGATTTGCTGCTGAATCATGTGTTTCGCATGGATTTGTAGCTAACTCGTTCGTTTCGCCTGTATTTGAAGCTAGATCACTTATATCGCAAGTATTTGAAGCTAAATCATGAGATTCGCTTGGATTTGAAGCTAAACCTTCCACATCGCATTGATTTGTAGTCAAATCATCTTTTTCGAATGGATTTGAAGCCAAACCTTCTACATCGCATTGATTTGTAGATGAGTCATGTGTTTCGCATGGATTTGAAGCTAACTCGTTTGTGTCGCATGCAGTTGAAGCTAAATCATGTATATCACAAGTATTTGAATCTAAACAATTTGATTCGCATGGAATTTGATGCTAAGCCTTCTACTTCACACTGATTTGAAGCTAAATCATGCCTTTCGCATGGATTTGAATCTAACTCGATTGTTTCGCACGCAGTTGAAGCTGATTCATGTATATCATAAGTATTTGAAGCCAAACCATTTGTTTCGCATGGATTTGAAGCTAAGTCTTCTCCTTCTTATTGATTTGAAGCTAAATCGTGTGTTTCGCATGGATTTGAAGCTAACTCGTTTGTTTCGCCTGCATTTGAAGCTATATCATTTATATCGCAAGTATTTGAAGCTAAACCATTTGTTTCGCATCGATTTGAAGCTAAGCCTTCTACTTCGCATTGATTGTATCCTAAATCACGTGTTTTGCATGGATTTGAAGATAAGCCTTTGACATCGCATTGATTTGAAGCTAAATCATGTGTTTCGCATGGATTTGAAGCTAACTCGTTTGTTTCGCATGCAGTTGTAGCTAAATAATGTATATCACAAATATTTGTAGCTAAACCATTTGTTTCGCATGAATTTGAAGCTAAGCCTTCTACTTCGCATTGATTTGAAGCTAAATCATTTGTTTCGCATGGAATTGAAGCTACGTCGTTTGTTCCTTCTGCTTTTGAAGCTATATAACTTATATCGCAAGTATTTGAAGCTAAATCATACGTGTCGCATGGAATTGAAGCTAAACCTTCTACATCGCATTGATTTGAAGCTAAACCTGCTACATCTTATTTATTTGAAGCTAAATCATGTGTTTCGCATCGAGTTGAAGCTACCCAATTGTTTCGTCAGCATTTGAAGCTATATCACTCATATCGCAATTATCTGACGCTAAATCATTTGTGTCGCATGGATTTGAAGCTAAACCTTCTACATCGCATTGATTTGAAGCTAAATCATGTGTTTCGAATGCAGTTGAAGCTAAATCATGTCTTCCACAAGTATTTGAAAATGAACCATTTGAATCGCATTGATTTGAACCCGAGCCTTCTACTTCGCACTGATTTGCAGCTAAATAATGTGTTTCGCATGGATTTGAAGCTAAACCTTCTACATCCCATGGACTTGAATATAAATCATGTGTTTGGCATGGATTTGAAGTTAAACCTTCTACATCGCGTTGATTTGCAGCTGAATCATGTGTTTCGCATGGATTTGAAGCTAACTCGTGCGTTTCGCCTGTATTTGAAGCTAGATCACTTATATCGCAAGTATTTGAAGCTAAATCATGTGTTTGGCATGGATTTGAAGCTAAATCTTCTACATCGCATTGGTTTGAAACTAAATCGTATGTTTCGCATGGATTTGAAGCTAACTCGTTTGTTTCGCCTGTATTTGAAGCTATATCACTTATATCGCAAGTATTTGAAGCTAAATCATGTGTTTCGCTTGGATTTGAAGCTAAACCTTCTACATCGCATTGATTTGCAGGCTAAATCATGTGTTTCGCATGGATTTGAAGCTAATCCTTCTACATTCCATGGATTTGAAGTTAAATCACGTGTTTTGCAAGGATTTGAAGCTAACCCTTCTACATCGCATTGATTTGAAGCTAAATCATGTGTTTCGCATGCATCTGAAGCTAAATCATGTCTTTCACAAGTATTTGAAAATGAACCATTTGAATCGCATTGATTTGAACCCGAGCCTTCTATTTCGCACTGATTTGAAGCTAAACCTTCTACATCCCATGGATTTAAATCTAAATCATGTGTTTGGCATGGATTTGAAGCTAAACCTTCTACATCGCATTGATTTGCAGCTGAATCATGTGTTTCGCATGGATTTGTAGCTAACTCGTTCGTTTCGCCTGTATTTGAAGCTAGATCACTTATATCGCAAGTATTTGAAGCTAAATCATGAGATTCGCTTGGATTTGAAGCTAAACCTTCCACATCGCATTGATTTGAAGCTAAATCGTGTGTTTCGCATGGATTTGAAGCTAACTCGTTTGTTTCGCCTGTATTTGAAGCTATATCACTTATATCGCAAGTATTTGAAGCTAAATCATGTGTTTCGCCTGGATTTGAAGCTAACTCGTTCGTTGCGCATGCAGTTAAATCTAAATAACGTATATCACAAGTATTTGAAGCTAAACCATTTGATTCGCATGGATTTGAAGCTAAGCCTTCTACTTCGCGCTTCTTTGAAGCTAAATCATGTTTTTCGCATGCTGCTGAAGCTAAATCATGTTTTTCACAAGCATTTGAAAATGAACCAATTGAATCGCATTGATTTGAACCCGAGCCTTCTACTTCGCACTGATTTGCAGCTAAATATTGTGTTTTGCATGGATTTGAAGCTAAACCTTCTACATCCCATGGATTTGAATCTAAATCATGTGTTTGGCATGGATTTGAAGCTAAACCTTCTACATCGCATTGATTTGAAGCTAAATATTGTGTATCGCATGGATTTGAAGCTAAACCTTCTACATCACATTGATTATCAGCTATATCATGTGTTTCGCATGGATTTGAAGCTAACTCGTTCGTTTCGCCTGCAGTTGAATCTACATCGCTTATATCGCAAGTATTTGATCTAAATCAATTGTTACGAATGGATTTGAAGCTAATTCTTCTGCATCGTATTGATTTGTAGACAAATCATCTTTTTCGAATGGATTTGAAGCTAAACCTTCTACATCGCATTGATTTGTAGATGAGTCATGTGTTTCGCATGGATTTGAAGCTAACTCGTTTGTGTCGCATGCAGTTGAAGCTAAATCATGTATATCACAAGTATTTGAATCTAAACAATTTGATTCGCATGGAATTTGATGCTAAGCCTTCTACTTCACACTGATTTGAAGCTAAATCATGCCTTTCGCATGGATTTGAATATAACTCGATTGTTTCGCACGCAGTTGAAGCTGATTCATGTATATCATAAGTATTTGAAGCCAAACCATTTGTTTCGCATGGATTTGAAGCTAAGTCTTCTCCTTCTTATTGATTTGAAGCTAAATCGTGTGTTTCGCATGGATTTGAAGCTAACTCGTTTGTTTCGCCTGCATTTGAAGCTATATCATTTATATCGCAAGTATTTGAAGCTAAACCATTTGTTTCGCATCGATTTGAAGCAAAGCCTTCTACTTCGCATTGATTGTATCCTAAATCACGTGTTTTGCATGGATTTGAAGATAAGCCTTTTACATCGCATTGATTTGAAGCTAAATCATGTGTTTCGCATGGATTTGAAGCTAAGCCTTCTACTTCGCATTGATTTGAAGCTAAATCATTTGTTTCGCATGGAATTGAAGCTACCTCGTTTGTTCCTTCTGCTTTTGAAGCTATATAACTTATATCGCAAGTATTTGAAGCTAAATCATACGTGTCGCATGGAATTGAAGCTAAGCCTTCTACTTCGCATTGATTTGAAGCTAAATCATTTGTTTCGCATGGAATTGAAGCTACCTCGTTTGTTCCTTCTGCTTTTGAAGCTATATAACTTATATCGCAAGTATTTGAAGCTAAATCATACGTGTCGCATGGAATTGAAGCTAAACCTTCTACATCGCATTGATTTGAAGCTAAACCTGCTACATCTTATTTATTTGAAGCTAAATCATGTGTTTCGCATCGAGTTGAAGCTACCCAATTGTTTCGTCAGCATTTGAAGCTATATCACTCATATCGCAATTATCTGACGCTAAATCATTTGTGTCGCATGGATTTGAAGCTAAACCTTCTACATCGCATTGATTTGAAGCTAAATCATGTGTTTCGAATGCAGTCGAAGCTAAATCATGTCTTTCACAAGTATTTGAAAATGAACCATTTGAATCGCATTGATTTGAACCCGAGCCTTCTACTTCGCACTGATTTGCAGCTAAATAATGTGTTTCGCATGGATTTGAAGCTAAACCTTCTACATCCCATGGATTTGAATATAAATCATGTGTTTGGCATGGATTTGAAGTTAAACCTTCTACATCGCGTTGATTTGCCGCTGAATCATGTGTTTCGCATGCAGTTGAAGCTAACTCATATCTTTCACAAGTATTTCAAAATGAACGATTTGAATCGCATTGATTTCAAACCGAGCCTTCTACTTCGCCCTGATATGCAGCTAAATCTTGTATATCGCATTGATTTGAAGCTAAATCATTTGTTTCACAAGGATTTGAATCTAAGCCTTGTCCTTCGAATTGATTTGAAGCTAAATCATGTGTTTCGTATGGATTTGAAGCTAAACCTTCTACATCGCATTGATTTGAAGCGAAACCTTCTGCATTCTATTGATTTGAAGCTAAACCTTCTACCTCTTATTGTTTTGAAGCTAAACCTTCTACATCGCATTGATTTGCAGCTAAATCATGTGTTTCGCATGGATTTGAAGCTAACTCGTTCGTTTCGCCTGCAGTAGAATCTACATCACTTATATCGCAAGTATTTGAAGCTAAATCATGTGTATCGCTTGGATTTTGAAGCTAAATCGTTTGATTAGTCTGCATTTGAAGCTATATCACTTATACCCCAAGTGTTTGAAGCTAAATCATATGTTTCGTCTGAATTTGAAGTTAAACCTTCTACATCGCACTGATTTGAAGCTAAATCATGTTTCTCGCATGGAATTGAAGCTACCTCGCTTGTTCCTACAGCTTTTGAAGCTATATCACTTATATCGCAAGTATTTGAAGCTAAATCATATGTGTCGCATGGATTTGATGCTGAACCTACTACATCGCATTGATTTGAATCTAAATCTTGTGTATCGCATTGATTTGAACCCGAGCCTTCTACTTCGCACCTATTTGCAAGCTAAATAATGTGTTCCGCATGTATTTGAAGTTAAACCTTCTACATCCCATGGATTTGAATCCAAATCATGTGTTTGGCATGGATTTGAAGCTGAACCTTCTACATCGCATTGATTTGCACCTGAATCATGTGTTTCGCAAGGATTTGAAGCTAACTCGTTCGTTTCGCCTGTATTTGAAGCTAGATCACTTATATTGCAAGTATTTGAAGCTAAATCATGTGTATCGCATGGATTTGAAGCTAAACCTTCTACATCGCATTGATTTGAAGCTAAATCATTTGTTTCGCATGAATTTGAAGCTAAGCCTTCTACTTCGCATTAATTGGAAGTTAAATCACGTGTTTTGCATGGATTTGAAGCTAAACCTTCTACATCGCATTGATTTGAAGCTAAATCATGTGTTTCGCATGTAGTTGAAGCTAAATCATGTCTTTCACAAGTATTTGAAGATGAACCATTTGAATCGCATTGATTTCAACCCGAGCCTTCTACTTCGCACAGATTTGCAGCTAAATAATGTGTTTCGCATGGATTTGAAGCTAAACTTTCTACATCGCATTGATTTGAAGCTAACTCGTTTGTTTCGCATGCAGTTGAAACTAAATCATGTCTTTCACAAGTATTTGAAGATGAACGATTTGAATCGCATGGATTTGTACCTGAACCTTCTACTTCGCACTGATTTGCAGCTAAATAATGTGTTTCGCATGGATTTGAATCTAAACCTTGTATATCCCATGGATTTGAAGTTAAATCACGTGTTTTGCATGGATTTGAAGCTAAACCTTCTACATCGCATTGATTTGAAGCTAAATCATGTGTTTCGCATGCAGTTGAAGCTAACTCATATCTTTCACAAGTATTTCAAAATGAACGATGTGAATCGCATTGATTTCAAACCGAGCCTTCTACTTCGCCCTAATATGCAGCTAAATAATGTGTTTCGCATGGATTTGAAGCTAAACCTTCTACATCCCATGGATTTGAATCTAAATCATGTGTTTGGCATGGATTTGAAGCTAACTCGTTTGTTTCGCATGCAGTTGTAGCTAAATAATGTATATCACAAGTATTTGTAGCTAATCCATTTGTTTCGCATGGATTTGAAGCTACGCCTTCTACTTCGCATTGATTTGAAGCTAAATCATTTGTTTCGCATGGAATTGAAGCCAGCTCGTTTGTTCCTCCAGCTTTTGAAGCTATATCACTTTTATCGCAAGTATTTGAAGCTAAATCATATGTGTCGCATGGATTTGAAGCTGAACCTTCTACATCGCATTGATTTGAAGCTAAATCTTGTGTATCGCATGGATTTGAAGCTAAACCTTCTACATCACATTGATTTGCAGCTAAATCATGTGTTTCGCATGGATTTGAAACTAACTCGTTCTGTTCGCCTGCAGTTGAATCTACATGACTTATATCGCTAGTATTTGAAGCTAAATCATGTGTATCGCGTGGATTTTGAAGCTAACTCGTTTGATTAGTCTTCATTTGAAGCTATATCACTTATACCCCAAGTGTTTGAAGCTAAATCATTAGTTTCGCGTGGATTTGAAGCTAAACCTTCTACATCGCATTGATTAGAAGCTAAATCTTGTGTATCGCATGGATTTGAAGCTAAACCTTCTACTTCGCATTGATTTGAAGCTAAATCATTTGTTTCGCATGGATTTGAATCTAAGCCTTGTCCTTCGAATTGATTTGAAGCTAAATCATTTGTTTCGTAAGGATTTGAAGCTAAACCTTCTACATCGCATTGACTTGAAGCTAAACCTTCTACATCGCATTGATTTGCAGCTAAATAATGTGTTTCGCATGGATTTGAAGTTAACTCGTTTGTTTCGCATGCAGTTGTAGCTAAATAATGTATATCACAAGTATTTGTAGTTAAACCATTTGTTTTGCATGGATTTGAATCCAAGCCTTCTACTTCGCATTCATTTGAAGCTAAATCATTTGTTTCGCATGGATTTGAATCTATGCCTTGTCCTTCGAATTGATTTGAATCTAAATCATGTGTGTCGAATGGATTTGAAGCTAAACCTTCTACATCGCATTTATTTGAAGCTAAGCCTTCTATATTCTATTGATTCGAAGCTAAACCATCTACCTCTTATTGATTTGAAGCAAACCTTCTACATCGCATCGATTTGAAGATAAGTCGTGTGTTTCGCATGGATTTGAAGCTAACTCGTTAGTTTCGCATGCAGTTGTAGCTAAATAATGTATATCACAAGTATTTGTAGCTAAACCATTTGTTTCGCATGGATTTGAAGCTACGCCTTCTACTTCGCATTGATTTGAAGCTAAATCATTTGTTTCGCATGGAATTGAAGCTACCTCGTTTGTTCCTCCTGCTTTTGAAGCTATATCACTTATATCGCATGGATTTGAAGCTGAACCTACTACATCGCATTGATTTGAAGCTAAATCTTGTGTATCGCATGGATCTGAAGCTAAGCCTTCTACTTCGCATTTATTTGAAGTTAAATCATTTGTTTCGCACGGATTTGAAGCTTCCTCGTTTGTTCCTCCAGCTTTTGAAGCTATATCACTTATATAGCAAGTATTTGAAGCTAAATCATATGTGTCGCTTGGATTTGAAGCTGAACCTTCTATATCGCATTGATTTGAATCTAAATCTTGTGTATCGCATGGATTTGAAGCTAAACCTTCTACATCACATTGATTTGCAGCTAAATCATGTGTTTCGCATGGATTTGAAGCTAACTCGTTCGTTTCGCCTGCAGTTGAATCTACATCACTTATATCGCTAGTATTTGAAGCTAAATCATGTGTTTCGCATAGATTTGAAGCTAACTCGTTCGTTTTGCCTGCAGTTGAATCTATATCACTTATATCGCAAGTGTTTGAAGCTAAATCATGTGTATCGCGTGGATTTTGAAGCTAACTCGTTTGATTAGTCTGCATATGAAGCTATATCACTTATACCCCAAGTGTTTGAAGCTAAATCATATGTTTCGCCTGAATTTGAAGTTAAACCTTCTACATCGCACTGATTTGAAGCTAAATCATGTTTCTCGCATGGAATTGAAGCTACCTCGTTTGTTCCTACAGCTTTTGAAGCTATATCACTTATATCGCAAGTATTTGAAGCTAAATCATATGTGTCGCATGGATTTGAAGCTGAACCTACTACATCGCATTGATTTGAATCTAAATCTTGTGTATCGCATTGATTTGAACCCGAGCCTTCTACTTCGCACCTATTTGCAGCTAAATAATGTGTTCCGCATGGATTTCAAGCTAAACCTTCTACATTGCATTGATTTGCAGCTGAATCATGTGTTTCGCATGGACTTGAAGCTAACTCGTTCGTTTCGCCTGTATTCGAAGCTATATCACTTATATCGCAAATATTTGAAGCTAAATCATGTGTTACACTTGGATATGAAGCTAAACCTTCTACATCGCATTGATTTGAAGCTAAATCTTGTGTATCGCATGGATTTGAAGCTAAACCTGCTACATCGCATTGATTTGAATCTAAATCATTTGTTTCGCAAGGATTTGAATCTAAGCCTTGTCCTTCGAATTGATTTGAAGCTAAATCATGTGTTTCGTATGGATTTGAAGCTAAACCTTCTACATCGCATTGATTTGAAGCGAAACCTTCTGCATTCTATTGATTTGAAGCTAAACCTTCTACCTCTTAATGTTTTGATGCTAAACCTTCTACATCGCATTGATTTGCAGCTAAATCATGTGTTTCGCATGGATTTGAAGCTAACTCGTTCGTTTCGCCTGCAGTAGAATCTACATCACTTATATCGCAAGTATTTGAATCTAAATCATGTGTATCGCTTGGATTTTGAAGCTAAATCGTTTGATTAGTCTGCATTTGAAGCTATATCACTTATACCCCAAGTGTTTGGAGCTAAATCATATGTTTCGCCTGAATTTGAAGTTAAACCTTCTACATCGCACTGATTTGAAGCTAAATCATTTGTTTCGCATGAATTTGAAGCTAAGCCTTCTACTTCGCATTAATTGGAAGTTAGATCACGTGTTTTGCATGGATTTGAAGCTAAACCTTCTACATCGCATTGATTTGAAGCTAAATCATGTGTTTCGCATGTAGTTGAAGCTAAATCATGTCTTTCACAAGTATTTGAAGATGAACCATTTGAATCGCATTGATTTCAACCCGAGCCTTCTACTTCGCACAGATTTGCAGCTAAATAATGTGTTTCGCATGGATTTGAAACTAATCCTTCTACATCGCATTGATTTGAAGCTAAATCATGTGTTTGGCATGGATTTGAAGCTAACTCGTTTGTTTCGCATGCAGTTGTAGCTAAATAATGTATATCACAAGTATTTGTAGCTAATCCATTTGTTTCGCATGGATTTGAAGCTACGCCTTCTACTTCGCATTGATTTGAAGCTAAATCATTTGTTTCGCATGGAATTGAAGCCAGCTCGTTTGTTCCTCCAGCTTTTGAAGCTATATCACTTTTATCGCAAGTATTTGAAGCTAAATCATATGTGTCGCATGGATTTGAAGCTGAACCTTCTACATCGCATTGATTTGAAGCTAAATCTTGTGTATCGCATGGATTTGAAGCTAAACCTTCTACATCACATTGATTTGCAGCTAAATCATGTGTTTCGCATGGATTTGAAACTAACTCGTTCTGTTCGCCTGCAGTTGAATCTACATGACTTATATCGCTAGTATTTGAAGCTAAATCATGTGTATCGCGTGGATTTTGAAGCTAACTCGTTTGATTAGTCTTCATTTGAAGCTATATCACTTATACCCCAAGTGTTTGAAGCTAAATCATTAGTTTCGCGTGGATTTGAAGCTAAACCTTCTACATCGCATTGATTAGAAGCTAAATCTTGTGTATCGCATGGATTTGAAGCTAAACCTTCTACTTCGCATTGATTTGAAGCTAAATCATTTGTTTCGCATGGATTTGAATCTAAGCCTTGTCCTTCGAATTGATTTGAAGCTAAATCATTTGTTTCGTAAGGATTTGAAGCTAAACCTTCTACATCGCATTGACTTGAAGCTAAACCTTCTACATCGCATTGATTTGCAGCTAAATAATGTGTTTCGCATGGATTTGAAGTTAACTCGTTTGTTTCGCATGCAGTTGTAGCTAAATAATGTATATCACAAGTATTTGTAGTTAAACCATTTGTTTTGCATGGATTTGAATCCAAGCCTTCTACTTCGCATTCATTTGAAGCTAAATCATTTGTTTCGCATGGATTTGAATCTATGCCTTGTCCTTCGAATTGATTTGAATCTAAATCATGTGTGTCGAATGGATTTGAAGCTAAACCTTCTACATCGCATTTATTTGAAGCTAAGCCTTCTATATTCTATTGATTCGAAGCTAAACCATCTACCTCTTATTGATTTGAAGCAAACCTTCTACATCGCATCGATTTGAAGATAAGTCGTGTGTTTCGCATGGATTTGAAGCTAACTCGTTAGTTTCGCATGCAGTTGTAGCTAAATAATGTATATCACAAGTATTTGTAGCTAAACCATTTGTTTCGCATGGATTTGAAGCTACGCCTTCTACTTCGCATTGATTTGAAGCTAAATCATTTGTTTCGCATGGAATTGAAGCTACCTCGTTTGTTCCTCCTGCTTTTGAAGCTATATCACTTATATCGCATGGATTTGAAGCTGAACCTACTACATCGCATTGATTTGAAGCTAAATCTTGTGTATCGCATGGATCTGAAGCTAAGCCTTCTACTTCGCATTTATTTGAAGTTAAATCATTTGTTTCGCACGGATTTGAAGCTTCCTCGTTTGTTCCTCCAGCTTTTGAAGCTATATCACTTATATAGCAAGTATTTGAAGCTAAATCATATGTGTCGCTTGGATTTGAAGCTGAACCTTCTATATCGCATTGATTTGAATCTAAATCTTGTGTATCGCATGGATTTGAAGCTAAACCTTCTACATCACATTGATTTGCAGCTAAATCATGTGTTTCGCATGGATTTGAAGCTAACTCGTTCGTTTCGCCTGCAGTTGAATCTACATCACTTATATCGCTAGTATTTGAAGCTAAATCATGTGTTTCGCATAGATTTGAAGCTAACTCGTTCGTTTTGCCTGCAGTTGAATCTATATCACTTATATCGCAAGTGTTTGAAGCTAAATCATGTGTATCGCGTGGATTTTGAAGCTAACTCGTTTGATTAGTCTGCATATGAAGCTATATCACTTATACCCCAAGTGTTTGAAGCTAAATCATATGTTTCGCCTGAATTTGAAGTTAAACCTTCTACATCGCACTGATTTGAAGCTAAATCATGTTTCTCGCATGGAATTGAAGCTACCTCGTTTGTTCCTACAGCTTTTGAAGCTATATCACTTATATCGCAAGTATTTGAAGCTAAATCATATGTGTCGCATGGATTTGAAGCTGAACCTACTACATCGCATTGATTTGAATCTAAATCTTGTGTATCGCATTGATTTGAACCCGAGCCTTCTACTTCGCACCTATTTGCAGCTAAATAATGTGTTCCGCATGGATTTCAAGCTAAACCTTCTACATTGCATTGATTTGCAGCTGAATCATGTGTTTCGCATGGACTTGAAGCTAACTCGTTCGTTTCGCCTGTATTCGAAGCTATATCACTTATATCGCAAATATTTGAAGCTAAATCATGTGTTACACTTGGATATGAAGCTAAACCTTCTACATCGCATTGATTTGAAGCTAAATCTTGTGTATCGCATGGATTTGAAGCTAAACCTGCTACATCGCATTGATTTGAATCTAAATCATTTGTTTCGCAAGGATTTGAATCTAAGCCTTGTCCTTCGAATTGATTTGAAGCTAAATCATGTGTTTCGTATGGATTTGAAGCTAAACCTTCTACATCGCATTGATTTGAAGCGAAACCTTCTGCATTCTATTGATTTGAAGCTAAACCTTCTACCTCTTAATGTTTTGATGCTAAACCTTCTACATCGCATTGATTTGCAGCTAAATCATGTGTTTCGCATGGATTTGAAGCTAACTCGTTCGTTTCGCCTGCAGTAGAATCTACATCACTTATATCGCAAGTATTTGAATCTAAATCATGTGTATCGCTTGGATTTTGAAGCTAAATCGTTTGATTAGTCTGCATTTGAAGCTATATCACTTATACCCCAAGTGTTTGGAGCTAAATCATATGTTTCGCCTGAATTTGAAGTTAAACCTTCTACATCGCACTGATTTGAAGCTAAATCATTTGTTTCGCATGAATTTGAAGCTAAGCCTTCTACTTCGCATTAATTGGAAGTTAGATCACGTGTTTTGCATGGATTTGAAGCTAAACCTTCTACATCGCATTGATTTGAAGCTAAATCATGTGTTTCGCATGTAGTTGAAGCTAAATCATGTCTTTCACAAGTATTTGAAGATGAACCATTTGAATCGCATTGATTTCAACCCGAGCCTTCTACTTCGCACAGATTTGCAGCTAAATAATGTGTTTCGCATGGATTTGAAACTAATCCTTCTACATCGCATTGATTTGAAGCTAAATCATGTGTTTGGCATGGATTTGAAGCTAACTCGTTTGTTTCGCATGCAGTTGTAGCTAAATAATGTATATCACAAGTATTTGTAGCTAATCCATTTGTTTCGCATGGATTTGAAGCTACGCCTTCTACTTCGCATTGATTTGAAGCTAAATCATTTGTTTCGCATGGAATTGAAGCCAGCTCGTTTGTTCCTCCAGCTTTTGAAGCTATATCACTTTTATCGCAAGTATTTGAAGCTAAATCATATGTGTCGCATGGATTTGAAGCTGAACCTTCTACATCGCATTGATTTGAAGCTAAATCTTGTGTATCGCATGGATTTGAAGCTAAACCTTCTACATCACATTGATTTGCAGCTAAATCATGTGTTTCGCATGGATTTGAAACTAACTCGTTCTGTTCGCCTGCAGTTGAATCTACATGACTTATATCGCTAGTATTTGAAGCTAAATCATGTGTATCGCGTGGATTTTGAAGCTAACTCGTTTGATTAGTCTTCATTTGAAGCTATATCACTTATACCCCAAGTGTTTGAAGCTAAATCATTTGTTTCGCGTGGATTTGAAGCTAAACCTTCTACATCGCATTGATTAGAAGCTAAATCTTGTGTATCGCATAGATTTGAAGCTAAACCTTCTACTTCGCATTGATTTGAAGCTAAATCATTTGTTTCGCATGGATTTGAATCTAAGCCTTGTCCTTCGAATTGATTTGCAGCTAAATCTTGTGTATGGCATGGATTTGAAGCTAAACCTTCTACATAGCATTGATTTGAAGCTAAATCATTGTATCGCATGGATTTGAAGCTAACTCGTTTGTTTCGCATGCAGTTGTAGCTAAATAATGTATATCACAAGTATTTGTAGCTAAACCATTTGTTTTGCATGGATTTGAAGCTAAGCCTTCTACTTCGCATTCATTTGAAGCTAAATCATTTGTTTCGCATGGATTTGAATCTAAGCCTTGTCCTTCGAATTGATTTGAAGCTAAATCATGTGTTTCGTAAGGATTTGAAGCTAAACCTTCTACATCGCATTGACTTGAAGCTAAACCTTCTACATCGCATTGATTTGCAGCTAAATAATGTGTTTCGCATGGATTTGAAGTTAACTCGTTTGTTTCGCATGCAGTTGTAGCTAAATAATGTATATCACAAGTATTTGTAGCTAAACCATTTGTTTTGCATGGATTTGAATCCAAGCCTTCTACTTCGCATTCATTTGAAGCTAAATCATTTGTTTCGCATGGATTTGAATCTATGCCTTGTCCTTCGAATTGATTTGAATCTAAATCATGTGTGTCGAATGGATTTGAAGCTAAACCTTCTACATCGCATTTATTTGAAGCTAAGCCTTCTATATTCTATTGATTCGAAGCTAAACCATCTACCTCTTATTGATTTGAAGCAAACCTTCTACATCGCATCGATTTGAAGCTAAATCTTGTGTATCGCATGGATTTGAAGCTAAACCTTCTACATCGTATTGATTTGAAGCTAAATCATTCGTTTCGCATGGATTTGAAGCTAACTCGTTAGTTTCGCATGCAGTTGTAGCTAAATAATGTATATCACAAGTATTTGTAGCTAATCCATTTGTTTCGCATGGATTTGAAGCTACGCCTTCTACTTCGCATTGATTTGAAGCTAAATCATTTGTTTCGCATGGAATTGAAGCCACCTCGTTTGTTCCTCCAGCTTTTGAAGCTATATCACTTATACCCCAAGTGTTTGAAGCTAAATCATTTGTTTCGCGTGGATTTGAAGCTAAACCTTCTACATCGCATTGATTTGAAGCTAAATCATGTGTTTCGCATGCAGTTGAAGCTAAATCATGTCTTTCACAAGTTTTTGAAGATGAACCATTTGAATTGCATTGATTTGAACCCGAGCCTTCTACTTCGCACTGATTTGCAGCTAAATAATGTGTTTCGCATGGATTTGAAACTAATCCTTCTACATCGCATTGATTTGAAGCTAAACCTACTATATTCTATTGATTTGAAGCTAAACCTTCTACCTCTTATTGATTTGAAGCTAAACCTTCTACCTCTTATTGATTTGAAGCTAAACCTTCTACCTCTTATTGATTTGAAGCTAAACCTTCTACATCGCATTGATTTGAAGATAAATCGTGTGTTTCGAATGGATTTGAAGCTAACTAGTTAGTTTCGCATGCAGTTGTAGATAAATAATGTATATCACAAGTATTTGTAGCTAAACCATTTGTTTCGCATGGATTTCAAGCTACGCCTTCTACTTCGCATTGATTTGAAGCTAAATCATTTGTTTCGCATGGAATTGAAGCTACCTCGTTTGTTCCTCCTGCTTTTGAAGCTATATCATTTATATCGCATGGATTTGAAGCTGAACCTTCTACATCGAATTGATTTGAAGCTAAATCATGTGTTTCGTATGGATTTGAAGCTAAACCTTCTACATCTCATTGATTTGCAGCTAAATCATGCGCTTCGTATGGATTTGAAGCTAACTCGTTCGTTTCGCCTGCAGTTGAACCTACATCACTTATATCGCAAGTATTTGAAGCTAAATCATGTATATCGCGTGGTTTTTGAAGCTAACTCGTTTGATTAGTCTGCATTTGAAGCTATATCACTTATACCCCAAGTGTTTGAAGCTAAATCATTTGTTTCGCGTGGATTTGAAGCGAAACCTTCTACATCACATTGATTTGAAACTAAATCTTGTGTATCGCATGGATTTGAAGCTAAACCTTTCACATCGCATTGATTTGAAGCTAAATCATGTGTATCGCATGGATTTGAAGCTAACTCGTTCGTTTCGCATGCAGTTGTAGCTAAATAATGTATATCACAAGTATTTGTAGCTAAACCATTTGTTTTGCATGGATATGAAGCTAAGCCTACTACTTCGCATTCATTTGAAGCTAAATCATTTGTTTGGCATGGATTTGAATCTAAGCCTTGTCCTTCGAATTGATTTGAAGCTAAATCATGTGTTTCGTATGGATTTGAAGCTGAACCTTCTACATCGCATTGATTTGAAGCTAAATCATGTGTCTCGCATGGAATTGAAGCTAACTCGTCCGTTTCGCCTCCATTTGAAACTATGTCACTTATATCGCAAGTATTTAAAGCTAAATCATATGTGCCGCATGGATTTGAAACTGAACCTACTACATCGCATTGATTTGAAGCTAAATCTTGTGTATCGCATGGATTTGAAGCTAAACCTTCTACATCGTATTGATTTGAAGCTAAATCATTCGTTTCGCATGGATTTGAAGCTAACTCGTTAGTTTCGCATGCAGTTGTAGCTTAATAATGTATATCACAAGTATTTGTAGCTAATCCATTTGTTTCGCGTGGATTTGAAGCTACGCCTTCTACTTCGCATTGATTTGAAGCTAAATCATTTGTTTCGCATGGAATTGAAGCCAGCTCGTTTGTTCCTTCAGCTTTTGAAGCTATATCACTTATATCGCAAGTATTTGAAGCTAAATCATATGTGTCGCATGGATTTGAAGCTGAACCTTCTACATCGCATTGATTTGAAGCTAAATCTTGTGTATCGCATGGATTTGAAGCTAAACCTTCTACATCACATTGATTTGCAGCTAAGTCATGTGTTTCGCATGGATTTGAAACTAACTCGTTCTGTTCGCCTGCAGTTGAATCTACATGACTTATATCGCTAGTATTTGAAGCTAAATCATGTGTATCGCGTGGATTTTGAAGCTAACTCGTTTGATTAGTCTTCATTTGAAGCTATATCACTTATACCCCAAGTGTTTGAAGCTAAATCATTTGTTTCGCGTGGATTTGAAGCTAAACCTTCTACATCGCATTTATTTGAAGCTAAGCCTTCTATATTCTATTGATTCGAAGCTAAACCATCTACCTCTTATTGATTTGAAGCAAACCTTCTACATCGCATCGATTTGAAGATAAGTCGTGTGTTTCGCATGGATTTGAAGCTAACTCGTTAGTTTCGCATGCAGTTGTAGCTAAATAATGTATATCACAAGTATTTGTAGCTAAACCATTTGTTTCGCATGGATTTGAAGCTACGCCTTCTACTTCGCATTGATTTGAAGCTAAATCATTTGTTTCGCATGGAATTGAAGCTACCTCGTTTGTTCCTCCTGCTTTTGAAGCTATATCACTTATATCGCATGGATTTGAAGCTGAACCTACTACATCGCATTGATTTGAAACTAAATCTTGTGTATCGCATGGATCTGAAGCTAAGCCTTCTACTTCGCATTTATTTGAAGTTAAATCATTTGTTTCGCACGGAATTGAAGCTTCCTCGTTTGTTCCTCCAGCTTTTGAAGCTATATCACTTATATCGCAAGTATTTGAAGCTAAATCATATGTGTCGCTTGGATATGAAGCTGAACCTTCTACATCGCATTGATTTGAATCTAAATCTTGTGTATCGCATGGATTTGAAGCTAAACCTTCTACATCACATTGATTTGCAGCTAAATCATGTGTTTCGCATGGATTTGAAGCTAACTCGTTCGTTTCGCCTGCAGTTGAATCTACATCACTTATATCGCTAGTATTTGAAGCTAAATCATGTGTTTCGCATAGATTTGACGCTAACTCGTTCGTTTTGCCTGCAGTTGAATCTATATCACTTATATCGCAAGTGTTTGAAGCTAAATCATGTGTATCGCGTGGATTTTGAAGCTAACTCGTTTGATTAGTCTGCATTTGAAGCTATATCACTTATACCCCAAGTGTTTGAAGCTAAATCATATGTGCCGCATGGATTTGAAGCTGAACCTACTACATCGCATTGGTTTGAATCTAAATCTTGTGTATCGCATTGATTTGAACCCGAGCCTTCTACTTCGCACCTATTTGCAGCTAAATAATGTGTTCCGCATGTATTTTAAGTTAAACCTTCTACATCCCATGGATTTGAATCCAAATCATGTGTTTGGTATGGATTTGAAGCTGAACCTTCTACATCGCATTGATTTGCACCTGAATCATGTGTTTCGCAAGGATTTGAAGCTAACTCGTTCGTTTCGCCTGTATTTGAAGCTAGATCACTTATATTGCAAGTATTTGAAGCTAAATCATGTGTATCGCATGGATTTGAAGCTAAACCTTCTACATCGCATTGATTTGAAGCTAAATCATTTGTTTCGTATGAATTTGAAGCTAAGCCTTCTACTTCGCATTAATTGGAAGTTAAATCACGTGTTTTGCATGGATTTGAAGCTAAACCTTCTACATCGCATTGATTTGAAGCTAAATCATGTGTTTCGCATGTAGTTGAAGCTAAATCATGTCTTTCACAAGTATTTGAAGATGAACCATTTGAATCGCATTGATTTCAACCCGAGCCTTCTACTTCGCACAGATTTGCAGCTAAATAATGTGTTTCGCATGGATTTCAAGCTAAACCTTCTACATTGCATTGATTTGCAGCTGAATCATGTGTTTCGCATGGACTTGAAGCTAACTCGTTCGTTTCGCCTGTATTCGAAGCTATATCACTTATATCGCAAATATTTGAAGCTAAATCATGAGTTACACTTGGATATGAAGCTAAACCTTCTACATCGCATTGATTTGAAGCAAAATCATGTGTCTCGCATGGAATTGAAGCTACCTCGTTTGTTCCTACAGCTTTTGAAGCTGTATCACTTATATCGCAAGAATTTGAAGCTAAATCATATGTGTAGCATGGATTTGAAACTGAACCTTCTACATCGCATTGATTTGAAGCTAAATCTTGTGTATCGCATGGATTTGAAGCTAAACCTTCCACATCGCATTGATTTGAATCTAAATCAAGTGTATCGCATGGATTTGAAGCTACTTCGTTCGTTTCGCATGCAGTTGTAGCTAAATAATGTATATCACAAGTATTAGTAGTAAAACCATTTGTTTTGCATGGATTTGAAGCCAAGCCTTCTACTTCGCATTCATTTGAAGCTAAATCATTTGTTTCGCATGGATTTGAATCTATGCCTTGTCCTTCGAATTGATTTGAATCTAAATCATGTGTGTCGTATGGATTTGAAGCTAAACCTTCTACATCGCATTTATTTGAAGCTAAACATTCTATATTCTATTGATTTGAAGCTAAACCATCTACCTCTTATTGATTTGAAGCAAACCTTCTACATCGCATTGATTTGAAGATGAATCGTGTGTTTCGCATGGATTTGAAGCTAACTCGTTAGTTTCGCATGCAGTTGTAGCTAAATAATCTATATCACAAGTATTTGTAGCTAAACCATTTGTTTCGCATGGATTTGAAGCTACGCCTTCTACTTCGCATTGATTTGAAGCTAAATCATTTGTTTCGCATGGAATTGAAGCCACCTCGTTTGTTCCTCCAGCTTTTGAAGCTATATCACTTATATCGCAAGTATTTGAAGCTAAATCATATGTGTCACATGGATTTGAAGCTGAACATTCTACATCGCATTGATTTGAAGCTAAATCTTGTGTATCGCATGGATTTGAAGCTAAACCTTCTACATCACATTGATTTGCAGCTAAATCATGTGTTTCGTATGGATTTGAAGCTAACTCGTTCGTTTTGCCTGCAGTTGAATCTACATCACTTATATCGCAAGTGTTTGAAGCTAAATCATGTGTATCGCGTGGATTTTGAAGCTAACTCGTTTGATTAGTCTGCATTTGAAGCTATATCACTTATACCCCAAGTGTTTGAAGCTAAATCATTTGTTTCGCGTGGATTTGAAGCTAAACCTTCTACATCGCATTGATTAGAAGCTAAATCATTTGTCTCGCATGGATTTGAAGCTAACTCGTTCGTTTCGCATGGAATTGAAGCCACCTCGTTTGTTCCTCCAGCTTTTGAAGCTGTATCACTTATATCGCAAGTATTTGAAGCTAAATCATATGTGTCGCATGGATTTGAAGCTGAACCTACTACATCGTATTCATTTGAAGCTAAATCTTGTGTATCGCATGGATTTGAAGCTAAACCTTCTACATCGCATTGATTTGAAGCTAAATCATTTGTTTCGCATGGATTTGAATCTAAGCCTTGTCCTTCGAATTGATTTGAAGCTAAATCATGTGTTTCGTATGGATTTGAAGCTAAACCTTCTACATCGCATTGATTTGAATCTAAACCTTCTACATTCTCTTGATGTGAAGCTAAACCTTCTTCCTCTTATTGTTTTGAAGCTAAACCTTCTACGTCGCATTGATTTGCAACTAAATCATGTGTTTCGCATGGATTTGAAGCTAACTCGTTCGTTTCGCCTGCAGTTGAATCTACATCACTTATATCGCTACTATTTGAAGCTAAATCATGTGTATCGCGTTGATTTTGAAGCTAACTCGTTTGATTAGTCTTCATTTGAAGCTATATATCTTACACCCCAAGTGTTTGAAGCTATATCATTTGTTTCGCATGGATTTGAAACTAAACCATCTTCATCGCATTGATTTGCAGCTAAATCATGTGTTTCGCATGGATTTGAAGCTAACTCGTTCGTTTCGCCTGTATTCGAAGCTATATCACTTATATCGCAAATATTTGAAGCTAAATCATGTGTTACACTTGGATATGAAGCTAAACCTTCTACATCGCATTGATTTGAAGCAAAATCATGTGTCTCGCTTGGAATTGAAGCTACCTCGTTCGTTCCTACAGATTTGAAGCTATATCACTTATATCGCAAGTATTTGAAGCTAAATCATATGTGTCGCATGGATTTGAAGCTGAACCTACTACATCGCATTGATTTGAATCTAAATCTTGTGTATCGCATGGATTTGAATCTAAACCTTCTACATCGCATTTATTTGAAGCTAAACCTTCTATATTCCATTGATTTGAAGCTAAACCATCTACCTCTTATAGATTTGAAGCAAACCTTCTACATCGCATTGTCTTGAAGATAAATCGTGTGTTTCGCATGGATTTGAAGCTAACTCGTTCGTTGCGCATGCAGTTAAATCTAAATAACGTATATCACAAGTATTTGAAGCTAAACCATTTGATTCGCATGGATTTGAAGCTAAGCCTTCTACTTCGCATTAATTGGAAGTTGAATCACGTGTTTTGCATGGATTTGAAACTAAACCGTCTACATCGCATTGATTTGAAGCTCAATCATGTGTTTCGCATGCAGTTGAAGCTAAATCATGACTTTCACAAGTATTTGAAGATGAACCATTTGAATCGCATTGATTTGAACCCGACCGTTCTACATCGCACTGATTTGCAGCTAAATAATGTGTTTCGCATGGATTTGAAGCTAAACCTTCTACATCGCATTGATTTGCAGCTGAGTCATGTGTTTCGCATGGATTTGAAGCTAACTCGTTCGTTTCGCCTGTATTTGAAGCTATATCACTTATATCGCAAGTATTTGAAGCTAAATCATGTGTTACGCTTGGATTTGAAGCTAAACCTTCTACATCGTATTGATTTGAAGCTAAATCATGTTTCTCGCATGGAATTGAAGCTACCTCGTTTGTTCCTTCAGCTTTTGAAGCTATATCACTTATATCGCAAGTATTTGAAACTAAATCATATGTGTCGCATGGATTTGAAGCTGAACCTACTACATCGCATTGATTTGAAGCTAAATCTTGTGTATCGCATGGATTTGAAGCTAAAACTTCTACATCGCATTGATTTGAAGCTAAAACATGTATATAGCATGGATTTGAAGCTATCTCGTTTGTTTCGCATGCAGTTGTAGCTAAATAATGTATATCACAAGTATTTGTAGCTAAACCATTTGTTTTGCATGGATTTGAAGCTAAGCCTTCTACTTCGCATTAATTGGAAGTTAAATCATGTGAATCGCATGGATTTGAAGCTAACTCGTTCGTTTAGCATGCAGTTGTAGCTAAATGATGTATATCACAAGTATTTGTAGCTAAACCATTTGATTTGCATGGATTTGAAGCTAAGCCTTCTACTTCGCATTCATTTGAAGCTAAATCATTTGTTCCGCATGAATTTGAATCTAAGTCTTGTCCTTCGAATTGATTTGAATCTAAATCATGTGTTTGGCATGGATTTGAAGCTAAACCTTCTATTTCGCATTGATTTGCATTTAAATCATGTGTTTCGCATGGATTTGAAGCTAACTCGTAGGTTTCGCCTGCATTTGAATCTACATTACTTATATCGTTAGTATTTGAAGCTAAATCATGTGTATCGCGTGGATTTTGAAGCTAACTCGTTTGATTAGTCTTCATTTGAAGCTACATCACTTACACCCCAAGTGTTTGAAGCTAAATCATTTGTTTCGCATGGAATTAAAGCTACCTCGTTTGTTCCACCTGCTTTTGAAGCTATATCACTTATATCGCAAGAATTTGAAGCTAAATCATATGTGTAGCATGGATTTGAACCTGAACCTACTTCATCGCATTGATTTGGAGCTAAAACTTGTGTATCGCATGGATTTGAAGCTAAACCTTCTACATCGCATTGATTTGCATACTAAATTATGTGTTTCGCATGGATTTGAAGCTAACTCGTTTGTTTCGCATACAGTTGTAGGTGCATAATGTATATCACAAGTATTTGTAGCTAAATCATTTGCTTCGCATAGAATTGGAGCTAACACGTTTGTTTCCCCTGCATTTGAAGCTATATCTCTCATGTCGCAAGTTCCTGTGCTAAATCATTTGTTTTGCATGGATTTGAAGCTATTTCATTTATATCGCAAGTGCTTGATGGTGAACTCATTTATTTCGCATGGATTAGATGCTAAGCCTTCAACTTCGCATTGATTTGAAGCTAAATCATTTGTTTCGCATGGAATTGAAGCTACCTCGTTTGTTCCTCCTGCTTTTGAAGCTATATCACTTATATCGCAAGTATTTGAAGCTAAATCATATGTGCCGCATGGATTTGAAGCTGAACCTACTACATCGCACTGATTTGCAGCTAAATAATGTGTTTCGCATGGATTTGAAGCTAAACCTTCTACATCCCATGGATTTGAATCTAAATCATGTGTTTGGCATTGATTTGAAGCTAAACCTTCTACTTCGCATTGATTTGCATTTGAATCATGTGTTTCACATGGATTTGAAGCTAACTCGTTCGTTTCGCCTGTATTGGAAGCTAGATCACTTATATCGCAAGCATTTGAAGCTAAATCATATGTGTCACATGGATTTGAAGCTGAACCTTCTACATCGCATTGATTTGAAGCTAAATCTTGTGTATCGCATGGATTTGAAGCTAAACGTTCTACATCACATTGATTTGCAGCTAAATCATGTGTTTCGTATGGATTTGAAGCTAACTCGTTCGTTTTGCCTGCAGTTGAATCTACATCACGTACATCGCAAGTGTTTGAAGCTAAATCATGTGTATCGCGTGGATTTTGAAGCTAACTCGTTTGATTAGTCTGCATTTGAAGCTATATCACTTATACCCCAAGTGTTTGAAGCTAAATCATTTGTTTCGCGTGGATTTGAAGCTAAACCTTCTACATCGCATTGATTTGAAGCTAAATCGTGTGTTTCGCATGGATTTGAGGCTAACTCGTTTGTTTCGCCTGTATTTGAAGCTATATCACTTATATCGCAAGTATTTGAACCTAAATCATGTGTTTCGATTGGATTTGAAACTAAACCTTCTACATCGCATTGATTTGCAGCTAAATCATGTGTTTCGCATGAATTTGAAGCTAACTCGTTCGTTTCGCCTCCATTTGAAACTATATCACTCATATCGTAAGTATTTGAAGCTAAATCATATGTGCCGCATGGATTTGAAGCTGAACCTACTACATCGCATTGATTTGCAGCTAAATCATGTGTATCGCATGGATTTGAAGCTAACTCGTTTGTTTCGCATGCAGCTGTAGCTAAATAATGTATATCACAAGTATTTGAAGATGAACCATTTCAATCTCATGGATTTGAACCTGAGCCTTCTACTACGCACTGATTTGCAGCTAAATAATGTGTATCGCATGGATTTGAAGCTAAACCTTCTACATCCCATGGATATGAAGCTAAATCATGTGTTTGGCATGTATTTCAAGCTAAACCTTCTACATCGCATTGATTTGCAGCTGAATCATGTGTGTCGCATGGATTTGAAGCTAACTCGTTCGTTTCGCCTGTATTTGAAGGTAGTTCACTTATATCACAAGTATTTGAAGCTAAATCATATGTGTCGCATGGATTTGAAGCTGAACCTTCTACATCGCATTGATTTGAATCTAAATCTTGTGTATCGCATGGATTTAAAGCTAAACCTTCTACATCACATTGATTTGCAGCTAAATTATGTGTTTCGCATGGATTTGAAGCTAACTCGTTCATTTCGCCTGCATTTGAATCTACATCACTTATATCGCTAGTATTTGAAGCTAAATCATGTATATCGCGTGGATTTTGAAGCTAACTCGTTTAATTAGTCTTCATTGGAAGCTATATCACTTACATCCTAAGTGTTTTAAGCTATGTCATTTGTTTCGCATGGATTTGAAGCTAAACCTTCTTTATCGCATTTATTTGCAGCTAAATCATGTGTTTCGCATGGATTTGAAGCTAAACCTTCTACATCCCAAGGATTTGAAACTAAATCATGTGTTTGGCATGGATTTGAAGCTAAACCTTCTACTTCGCATTGATTTGCATTTGAATCATGTGTTTCGCATGGATTTGAAGCTAACTCGTTCGTTTCGCCTGTATTTGAAGCTAGATCACTTATATCGCAAGTATTTGAAGCTAAATCATGTGTTTCGCTTGGATTTGAAGCTAAACATTTTACATCACATTGATTTGAAGCTAAATCGTGTGTTTCGCATGGATTTGAGGCTAACTCGTTTGTTTCGCCTGTATTTGAAGCTATATCACTTATATCGCAAGTATTTGAACCTAAATCATGTGTTTCGATTGGATTTGAAGCTAATCCTTCTACATCGCATTGATTTGCAGCTAAATCATGTGTTTCGCATGAATTTGAAGCTAAGTCGTTCGTTTCGCCTCCATTTGAAAATATATCACTTATATCGCAAGTATTTGAAGCTAAATCATATGTGCCGCATGGATTTGAAGCTGAACCTACTACATCGCATTGATTTGAAGCTAAATCTTGTGTATCGCATGGATTTGAAGCAAACCATCTACATCGCATTAATTTGAAGCTTAATCATGTGTTTCGCATGGATTTGATGCTAACTCGTTTGTTTCGCAAACAGCTGTAGCTAAATAATGTATATCACAAGTATTTGTAGCTAAACCATTTGTATCGCACGAATTTGAAGCTAAGCCTACCACTTCGCATTGATTTGAAGCTAAATAATTTGTTTCGCATGGAATTGAAGCTACCTCGTTTGTTCCTCCAGCTTTGAAGCTATATCACTTATATCGCAAGAATTTGAAGCTAAATCATATGTGTAGCATGGATTTGAACCTGAACCTACTTCATCGCATTGATTTGGAGCTAAAACTTGTGTATCGCATGGATTTGAAGCTAAACCTTCTACATCGCATTGATTTGCATGCTAAATTATGTGTTTCGCATGGATTTGAAGCTAACTCGTTTGTTTCGCTTGCATTTGAAGCTTAATCATGTGTTTTGCATGGATTTGGAGCTAACTCGTTTGTTTCGTCTGCAGTTGAATCTATATCACTTATATCGCAAGTATTTGAAACCAAATCATTTGTTCCGTATGGATTTAAGCTAAGCCTTCTACTTCGCATTCATTTGAAGCTAAATCATTTGTTTCGCATGGATTTGAATCTAAGCCTTGTCCTTCGAATTGATTTGAAGCTAAATCATGTGTTTCGTATGGATTTGAAGCTAAACCTTCTACATCGCATTGATTTGAAGCTAAACCTGCTATATTCTATTGATTTGAAGCTAAACCTTCTACCTCTTATTGATTTGAAGCTAAACCTTCTACATCGCAATGATTTGAAGATAAATCGTGTGATTCGCATGGATTTGAAGCTAACTCGTTCGTTTCGCCTGCAGTTGAATCTACATCACTTATATCGCAAGTATTTGAAGCTAAATCATGTGTATCGCGTGGATTTTGAAGCTAAATCGTTTGATTAGTCTGCATTTGAAGCTATATCACTTATACCCCAAGTGTTTGAAGCTAAATCATATGTTTCGCGTTAATTTGATGCTAAACCTTCTACATCGCATTGATTTGAAGTTAAATCATGTTTCTCGCATGGAATTGAAGCTACCTCGTTTGTTCCTACAGCTTTTGAAGCTATATCACTCATATCGCAAGTATTTGAAGCTAAATCATATGTGTCGCATGGATTTGAAGCTGAATCTACTACATCGCATTGATTTGAAGCTAAATCTTGTGTATCGCATGGATTTGAAGCTAAACCTTCTACATCGCTAATATTTGAAGCTAAATCATGTGTATCGCGTGGATTTGAAGCTAAGCTATCTACTTCGCATTAACTGGAAGTTAAATCACGTGTTTTGCATGGATTTGAAGCTAAACCTTCTACTTCGCATTGATTTGAAGCTAAATCATGTTTCTCGCATGGAATTGAAGCTACCTCTTTTTTTCCTACAGCTTTTGAAGCTATATCACTTATATCGCAATTATCTGAATATAAATAATTATTTTCTCATATTTTTGAAGCTAAGCCTTCTACTTCGAATTGATTTGAAGCCAAATCATGCTTTCCGCATGAATTTGAAGCTAACTCGTTTGTTTCGCATGCAGTTGAAGCTATATCACTTATATCCGCAAGTATATGAAGGCAAATCATTCGTTTCGCATGGATTTGAAGCTAAGCCTTAGACTTCGCATTGATTTGTAACTAACTCATGTGTTCCGCATGGATTTCAAGATAACTCGTTTGTTTCGCATGCAGTTGAAGCTAAATCATGTATATCACAAGTATTTGAAGGTAAATCATTTGTTTTGCACGGTTTTGAAGAGAACTCTTCTACTTCGCATTGATTTGAAACTAATTCATTTGTTACGCTTTGGTGTGAAGCTAAATCGTTTGTTTCGTATGCAGCTGAATGTAAATCATGTATATCACAAGTATTTAATGCTAAATCATGTGTTTCGCACGTATTTGTAGCTTACTTGATTGTTTCGCCTGCATTGGAAGCTATATCACTTATATTAGCAAGAATTTGAAGCTAAATCATTCGTTTCGCATGGATTTGAAGCTAAGCCTTCTACTTCGCATTGATTTGAAGCTAAATCATGCGGTTCGCATGGATATGAAACTAATTCGATTGTTTCTCCTGCATTTGAAGCTATATCACTTATATTGCAATTATCTGAAGATAAATCCTTTGTTTCTCATGTATTTGAAGCTAAGCCTTCTACTTCGCATTGATTTGGAGCTAAATCATGTGTCTCGCATGGATTTGATGCTAAGTCGTTTGTTTCGCCTGCATTTGAAGCTATATCACTTATATTCGCAAGCATTTGAAGCTAAACCATTCGATTCGCATGGATTTGAATCTAACCCTTGTCCTTCGAATTGATTTGAAGGTAAATCATGTGTTTCGTATGGATTTGAAGCTAAACCTTCTACATCGCATTCATTGGAAGCTAAACCTTCTACATTCTATTGTTTTGAAGCTAAACCTTCTACCTCTTATTGTTTTGAAGCTAAACCTTCTACATCGCATTGATTTGCAGCTAAATCATGTGTTTTGCAAGGGTTTGATGCTAACTCGTTTGTTTCCCCTGCATTTGAAGCTGTATCAGTTATATCAGTAGTATCTGATGCTAAATCATTTGTTTCGCATGGATTTGAAGCTAAACCTTTTACATCGCATTGATTTGAAGCTAAATCATGTGTATCGCATGGATTTTGAAGCTAACACGATTGATTAGTCTTCATTTGAAGCTATATCACTTACACCCCATGTGTTTGAAGCTATATCATTTGTTTCGCATGGATTTGAAGCTAAACCTTCTTCATCGCATTGATTTGCAGCTAAATCATGTGTTTCGCATGGATTTGAAGCTAACTCGTTCGTTGCGCATGCAGTTAAATCTAAATAACGTATATCACAAGTATTTGAAGCTAAACCATTTGATTCGCACGGATTTGAAGCTAAGCCTTCTACTTCGCATTAATTGGAAGATAAATCACATGTTTTGCATGGATTTGAAGCTAAACCTTCTACATCGCATTGACTTGAATCTAAATCATGTGTTTCGCATGCAGTTGATGCTCAATCATGTCATTCACAAGTATTTGAAGATGAACCATTTGAATCACATTGATTTGAACCCGAGCCTTCTACTTCGCACTGATTTGCAGCTAAATAATGTGTTTCGCATGGATTTGAAGCTAAACCTTCTACATCGCATTGATTTGCAGCTGAATCATGTGTTTCGCATGGATTTGAAGCTAACTCGTTCGTTTCGCCTGTATTCGAAGCTATATCACTTACATCGCAAGTATTTGAAGCTAAATCATGTGTTACGCTTGGACTTGAAGCTAAACCTTCTACATCGCATTGATTGAAGCTAAATCAAGTGTCTCGCATGGAATTGAAGCTACCACGTTTGTTTCTACAGCTTTTGAAGCTATATCACTTACATCGCAAGTATTTGAAGCTAAATCATATGTGTCGCATGGATTTGAATCTGAACCTACTACATCGCATTGATTTGAAGCTAAATCTTGTGTATCGCATGGATTTGAAGCTAAACCTTCTACATCGTACTGATTTGAAGCTAAATCATGTACATAGCATGGATTTGAAGCTAACTCGTTTGTTTCGCATGCAGTTGTAGCTAAATAATGTATATCACAAGCATTTGTAGCTAAACCATTTGTTTTGCATGGATTTGAAGCTAAGCCTTCTACTTCGCATTCATTTGAAGCTAAATCACTTGTTTCGCATGGATTTGAATCTAAGTCTTGTCCTTCGAATTGATTTGAAGCTAAATCATGTGTTTCGTATGGATTTGAAGCTAAACCTTCTACATCGCATTGATTTGAAGCTAAACCTACTATATTCTATTGATTTGAAGCTAAACCTTCTACTTCTTATTGATTTGAAGCTAAACCTTCTAAATCGCATTGATTTGAAGATAACTCGTGTGTTTCGCATGGATTTGAAGCTACCTCTTTAGTTTCGCATGCAGTTGTAGCTAAATAATGTATATCACAAGCATTTGTAGCTAAACCATTTGTTTTGCATGGATTTGAAGCTAAGCCTTCTACTTCGCATTCATTTGAAGCTAAATCATTTGTTTTGCATGGATTTGAATCTAAGCATTGTACTTCGAATTGATTTGAAGTTAAATCATGTGTTTCGTATGGATTTGAAGCTGAACCTTCTACATCGCACTGATTTGAAGCTAAATCATGTGTCTCGCATGGAATTGAAGCTAGCTCGTTTGTTCCTACAGCTTTTGAAGCTATATCACTTATATCGCAAGTATTTGAACCTTAATCATATGTGTCGCATGGATTTGAAGCTGAACCTACTATATCGCATTGATTTGAAGCTAAATCTTGTGTATGGTATGGATTTGAAGCGAAACCTTCTACATCGCATTGATTTGAAGCTAAATCATGTGTATCGCATGGATTTGAAGTTAACTCGTTTGTTTCGCATGCAGTTGTAGCTAAATAATGTTTATCACTAGTATTTGTAGTTAAGCCATTTGTTTTGCATGGATTTGAAGCCAAGCCTTCTACTTCGCATTCATTTGAAGCTAAATCATTTGTTTCGCATGGATTTGAATCTAAGCCTTGTCCTTCGAATTGATTTGAATCTAAATCATGTGTGTCGTATGGATTTGAAGCTAAACCTTCTACTTCGCATTGATTTGAAGCTAAATCTTGTGTATCGCATGGATTTGAAGCTAAACCTTCTACATCACATTGATTTGCAGCTAAATCATGTGTTTCGCATGCATTTGAAGCTAACTCGTTCGTTTCGCCTGCATTTGAAGCTATATCACTTATACCCCAAGTGTTTGAAGCTAAATCATATGTTTCGCGTTAATTTGATGCTAAACCTTCTACATCGCATTGATTTGAAGTTAAATCATGTTTCTCGCATGGAATTGAAGCTACCTCGTTTGTTCTATAGCTTTTGAAGCTATATCACTCATATCGCAAGTATTTGAAGCTAAATCATATGTGTCGCATGGATTTGAAGCTGAATCTACTACATCGCATTGATTTGAAGCTAAATCTTGTGTATCGCATGGATTTGAAGCTAAACCTTCTACATCGCTAATATTTGAAGCTAAATCATGTGTATCGCGTGGATTTGAAGCTAAGCCATCTACTTCGCATTAACTGGAAGTTAAATCACGTGTTTTGCATGGATTTGAAGCTAAACCTTCTACTTCGCATTGATTTGAAGCTAAATCATGTTTCTCGCATGGAATTGAAGCTACCTCGTTTTTTCCTACAGCTTTTGAAGCTATATCACTTATATCGCAATTATCTGAATATAAATAATTATTTTCTCATATTTTGAAGCTAAGCCTTCTACTTCGAATTGATTTGAAGCCAAATCATGCTTTCCGCATGAATTTGAAGCTAACTCGTTTGTTTCGCATGCAGTTGAAGCTATATCACTTATATCCGCAAGTATATGAAGGCAAATCATTCGTTTCGCATGGATTTGAAGCTAAGCCTTAGACTTCGCATTGATTTGTAACTAACTCATGTGTTCCGCATGGATTTCAAGATAACTCGTTTGTTTCGCATGCAGTTGAAGCTAAATCATGTATATCACAAGTATTTGAAGGTAAATCATTTGTTTTGCACGGTTTTGAAGAGAACTCTTCTACTTCGCATTGATTTGAAACTAATTCATTTGTTACGCTTTGGTGTGAAGCTAAATCGTTTGTTTCGTATGCAGCTGAATGTAAATCATGTATATCACAAGTATTTAATGCTAAATCATGTGTTTCGCACGTATTTGTAGCTTACTTGATTGTTTCGCCTGCATTGGAAGCTATATCACTTATATTAGCAAGAATTTGAAGCTAAATCATTCGTTTCGCATGGATTTGAAGCTAAGCCTTCTACTTCGCATTGATTTGAAGCTAAATCATGCGGTTCACATGGATATGAAACTAATTCGATTGTTTCTCCTGCATTTGAAGCTATATCACTTATATTGCAATTATCTGAAGATAAATCCTTTGTTTCTCATGTATTTGAAGCTAAGCCTTCTACTTCGCATTGATTTGGAGCTAAATCATGTGTCTCGCATGGATTTGATGCTAAGTCGTTTGTTTCGCCTGCATTTGAAGCTATATCACTTATATTCGCAAGCATTTGAAGCTAAACCATTCGATTCGCATGGATTTGAATCTAACCCTTGTCCTTCGAATTGATTTGAAGGTAAATCATGTGTTTCGTATGGATTTGAAGCTAAACCTTCTACATCGCATTCATTGGAAGCTAAACCTTCTACATTCTATTGTTTTGAAGCTAAACCTTCTACCTCTTATTGTTTTGAAGCTAAACCTTCTACATCGCATTGATTTGCAGCTAAATCATGTGTTTTGCAAGGGTTTGATGCTAACTCGTTTGTTTCCCCTGCATTTGAAGCTGTATCAGTTATATCAGTAGTATCTGATGCTAAATCATTTGTTTCGCATGGATTTGAAGCTAAACCTTTTACATCGCATTGATTTGAAGCTAAATCATGTGTATCGCATGGATTTTGAAGCTAACACGATTGATTAGTCTTCATTTGAAGCTATATCACTTACACCCCATGTGTTTGAAGCTATATCATTTGTTTCGCATGGATTTGAAGCTAAACCTTCTTCATCGCATTGATTTGCAGCTAAATCATGTGTTTCGCATGGATTTGAAGCTAACTCGTTCGTTGCGCATGCAGTTAAATCTAAATAACGTATATCACAAGTATTTGAAGCTAAACCATTTGATTCGCACGGATTTGAAGCTAAGCCTTCTACTTCGCATTAATTGGAAGATAAATCACATGTTTTGCATGGATTTGAAGCTAAACCTTCTACATCGCATTGACTTGAATCTAAATCATGTGTTTCGCATGCAGTTGATGCTCAATCATGTCATTCACAAGTATTTGAAGATGAACCATTTGAATCACATTGATTTGAACCCGAGCCTTCTACTTCGCACTGATTTGCAGCTAAATAATGTGTTTCGCATGGATTTGAAGCTAAACCTTCTACATCGCATTGATTTGCAGCTGAATCATGTGTTTCGCATGGATTTGAAGCTAACTCGTTCGTTTCGCCTGTATTCGAAGCTATATCACTTACATCGCAAGTATTTGAAGCTAAATCATGTGTTACGCTTGGACTTGAAGCTAAACCTTCTACATCGCATTGATTTGAAGCTAAATCAAGTGTCTCGCATGGAATTGAAGCTACCACGTTTGTTTCTACAGCTTTTGAAGCTATATCACTTACATCGCAAGTATTTGAAGCTAAATCATATGTGTCGCATGGATTTGAATCTGAACCTACTACATCGCATTGATTTGAAGCTAAATCTTGTGTATCGCATGGATTTGAAGCTAAACCTTCTACATCGTACTGATTTGAAGCTAAATCATGTACATAGCATGGATTTGAAGCTAACTCGTTTGTTTCGCATGCAGTTGTAGCTAAATAATGTATATCACAAGCATTTGTAGCTAAACCATTTGTTTTGCATGGATTTGAAGCTAAGCCTTCTACTTCGCATTCATTTGAAGCTAAATCACTTGTTTCGCATGGATTTGAATCTAAGTCTTGTCCTTCGAATTGATTTGAAGCTAAATCATGTGTTTCGTATGGATTTGAAGCTAAACCTTCTACATCGCATTGATTTGAAGCTAAACCTACTATATTCTATTGATTTGAAGCTAAACCTTCTACTTCTTATTGATTTGAAGCTAAACCTTCTAAATCGCATTGATTTGAAGATAACTCGTGTGTTTCGCATGGATTTGAAGCTACCTCTTTAGTTTCGCATGCAGTTGTAGCTAAATAATGTATATCACAAGCATTTGTAGCTAAACCATTTGTTTTGCATGGATTGAAGCTAAGCCTTCTACTTCGCATTCATTTGAAGCTAAATCATTTGTTTTGCATGGATTTGAATCTAAGCATTGTACTTCGAATTGATTTGAAGTTAAATCATGTGTTTCGTATGGATTTGAAGCTGAACCTTCTACATCGCACTGATTTGAAGCTAAATCATGTGTCTCGCATGGAATTGAAGCTAGCTCGTTTGTTCCTACAGCTTTTGAAGCTATATCACTTATATCGCAAGTATTTGAACCTTAATCATATGTGTCGCATGGATTTGAAGCTGAACCTACTATATCGCATTGATTTGAAGCTAAATCTTGTGTATGGTATGGATTTGAAGCGAAACCTTCTACATCGCATTGATTTGAAGCTAAATCATGTGTATCGCATGGATTTGAAGTTAACTCGTTTGTTTCGCATGCAGTTGTAGCTAAATAATGTTTATCACTAGTATTTGTAGTTAAGCCATTTGTTTTGCATGGATTTGAAGCCAAGCCTTCTACTTCGCATTCATTTGAAGCTAAATCATTTGTTTCGCATGGATTTGAATCTAAGCCTTGTCCTTCGAATTGATTTGAATCTAAATCATGTGTGTCGTATGGATTTGAAGCTAAACCTTCTACTTCGCATTGATTTGAAGCTAAATCTTGTGTATCGCATGGATTTGAAGCTAAACCTTCTACATCACATTGATTTGCAGCTAAATCATGTGTTTCGCATGCATTTGAAGCTAACTCGTTCGTTTCGCCTGCATTTGAAGCTATATCACTTATACCCCAAGTGTTTGAAGCTAAATCATATGTTTCGCGTTAATTTGATGCTAAACCTTCTACATCGCATTGATTTGAAGTTAAATCATGTTTCTCGCATGGAATTGAAGCTACCTCGTTTGTTCCTACAGCTTTTGAAGCTATATCACTCATATCGCAAGTATTTGAAGCTAAATCATATGTGTCGCATGGATTTGAAGCTGAATCTACTACATCGCATTGATTTGAAGCTAAATCTTGTGTATCGCATGGATTTGAAGCTAAACCTTCTACATCGCTAATATTTGAAGCTAAATCATGTGTATCGCGTGGATTGAAGCTAAGCCATCTACTTCGCATTAACTGGAAGTTAAATCACGTGTTTTGCATGGATTTGAAGCTAAACCTTCTACTTCGCATTGATTTGAAGCTAAATCATGTTTTCTCGCATGGAATTGAAGCTACCTCTTTTTTTCCTACAGCTTTTGAAGCTATATCACTTATATCGCAATTATCTGAATATAAATAATTATTTTCTCATATTTTTGAAGCTAAGCCTTCTACTTCGAATTGATTTGAAGCCAAATCATGCTTTCCGCATGAATTTGAAGCTAACTCGTTTGTTTCGCATGCAGTTGAAGCTATATCACTTATATCCGCAAGTATATGAAGGCAAATCATTCGTTTCGCATGGATTTGAAGCTAAGCCTTAGACTTCGCATTGATTTGTAACTAACTCATGTGTTCCGCATGGATTTCAAGATAACTCGTTTGTTTCGCATGCAGTTGAAGCTAAATCACGTATATCACAAGTATTTGAAGGTAAATCATTTGTTTTGCACGGTTTTGAAGAGAACTCTTCTACTTCGCATTGATTTGAAACTAATTCATTTGTTACGCTTTGGTGTGAAGCTAAATCGTTTGTTTCGCATGCAGCTGAATGTAAATCATGTATATCACAAGTATTTAATGCTAAATCATGTGTTTCGCACGTATTTGTAGCTTACTTGATTGTTTCGCCTGCATTGGAAGCTATATCACTTATATTAGCAAGAATTTGAAGCTAAATCATTCGTTTCGCATGGATTTGAAGCTAAGCCTTCTACTTCGCATTGATTTGAAGCTAAATCTTGCGGTTCGCATGGATATGAAGCTAATTCGATTGTTTCTCCTGCATTTGAAGCTATATCACTTATATTGCAATTATCTGAAGTTAAATCCTTTGTTTCTCATGTATTTGAAGCTAAGCCTTCTACTTCGCATTGATTTGGAGCTAAATCATGTGTCTCGCATGGATTTGATGCTAAGTCGTTTGTTTCGCCTGCATTTGAAGCTATATCACTTATATTCGCAAGCATTTGAAGCTAAACCATTCGATTCGCATGGATTT